>NW_028260319.1:0-23630 GCF_056163025.1 Triticum urartu | reverse complement strand
CGCCGTCTGATTCAGAATAAATATGCTTTTGTACCCTTTCTTTAAAATGTAAAGTGGACGTTCCGGCACGAATCTCCGCAATTACTTGTTCGGATTTTACATATTGATCATTTTGCACTAGAATCAAGCTTTTTGAGGGAATATTCACACTATATAGAATATCTTGACTCTGAATAGTTACATGCAAGTCTATATAACATAGAAAAGCAGGCTGCCCATGACGGGTACGTGTGGGGTGAACCAAATTCTCATTGAATTTTATTTTTCCATTCGAAGGGGATCGTACAAGGTCGGCAGTACCCCCTGTGAATACTCCGCCAGTATGAAAAGTTCTTAATGTTAGTTGAGTCCCTGGCTCCCCAATTGATTGACCTGCAATAATACCTACGGCTTCTCCCAATTCGACCAGATCACTATGAGTAGGACTCCGGCCATAGCATAATTGACAGATCCAAGAAGTGCTTCGGCAAGTAAAGGGGGTTCTAATATATATTGGTTGTGCTCGAAATGGTTGTGCTCGAAAGGCAGTTATGAATCGATTGACTAATCCAATTCCAATATCTTGATTTCGCGCGGCAATGCATCGTGAACCGATATATATATCGTCTGCTAATACACGACCAATTAGTGTTTGGACAAAAAGTTTTTCCGTCATCCCATTTTGAGGACTTACAGAAATACCTCGGATAGTACCACAATCTCTTCTACGCACAATAATATGTTGAACTACTTCAACAAGTCTACGTGTAAGATATCCAGCATCTGCTGTTCGCACAGCAGTATCTACAACCCCTTTGCGGGCTCCATAGCAGGAAATTATATATTCTGTCAAAGAAAGTCCCTCGCGTAAATTGCTTTGAATAGGTAAATCAATCATTTGTCCTTGAGGGTCCGACATTAATCCTCTCATACCTACTAATTGGTGTACTTGAGATGCATTTCCTCTGGCTCCTGAAAAAGACATTAGATAGACTGGATTAGAAGGATCCGTTATCCGAAAATTTGAATTCATTTCTTGTTTCAAATATTCACTTGTCGCATACCATATCTCAACAGATTGGCGTAATTTTTCTACCGCGTGTACAGCCCCATAATAATAGTGTTTCTCCAAAAGAAAACTCTGTTGTTCCGCGTCTTGGACTAACCATCCCTTAGAGGGTATTGTTAAAAGATCCTCGATTCCTAACGAAATCGATGTAGTAGTGGCTTGATGGAAGCCCAGAGTCTTTAGTTGATCCAGTATATGGGATGTATATCCCATTCCAAAATGATCTATTAATCTGCTAATAAGTCGTTTCATACCAGTTCCGTCTATCTCTTTATTATGAAAGACCAGATTGGCCCGTTCCGCCATACATAAGTACCCCCTTTTCGGCTGAGTAGGATTCGACAATTGCTGAGTAGGATTCGACAATGGGCCTGAGTCAGTGATTCGAAAATTTAATTAACTTAATTGCCTCAATCTCAATCTGGATTCGCGTGGCAAATAATGATGATACTAGGGAAATCGGAATGCCCCCCGAAAGGGGAGGGGCATCGCCGAATCTAACTTTCTTGTTTAGGTAGTGTATGAATAGGCCTGACTAAATCCTTGTATGGCTTCCTCTATTTCTCTATAAAAAGAAATATGACCAAGAGTGGTTCGAATGTATATCGAACGAATTTCTTTTTTTCTATTTCCCATTATTAGATAGTGGGCATAAATCTCATGATAAGTCCCCAAAGATTCATATTGAACTTCAATCGGAACTTCTCTTGACCCAATGACGCGTTGATCCAGGTTCCATCGTAGCCACAAGGGACTATCTAAACTGATTAGTTTTTGTCTATAAGCTCCCAGTGCATCATAAGAACTAGAAAAATGGGGTTCTTTATCTTTCCTATATTTAAAATTATTATTATTATTGTAATTTACTTTTAGATTTGGGTAGTTTCTGCAACTATTATATCTATTTGCACAAATACCTCGACGCTTTCCAATCGTTAATACATAAAGCCCGATAAGCATGTCTTGGGTTGGTACGCAAATAGGATCCCCAATAGCGGGAGATAAGAGATTCATATGAGAAAACATAAGTAAACGGGCTTCTGCCTGAGCTTCCAAGGATAAAGGTAGATGAACAGCCATTTGATCTCCATCAAAGTCCGCATTGAAACCCTTACACACTAATGGGTGTAAAGAAATAGTACGCCCCTCTACTAAAGTGGGTTGAAAGGCCTGTATGCCTAATCTATGCAGGGTAGGTGCTCTATTTAACAGTACAGGATGTCCCCGCATAACTTCTTGAAGTATTTCCCATACAATGGGTTCTTTTTCCCAAATTTTCCTTTTAGCAATCCTTACATTAGAAGTGGCGCGTTTCGTGATTAAATCGCGAATTACAAATAGCTGAAAAAGCTTTATTGCTATCTCTAGAGGTAATCCACATTGATGTAATGAAAGCGAAGGACCCACAACAATGACAGAACGCCCCGAGTAATCGACCCGTTTCCCAAGCAGAGTCTCGCGAAACCTTCCCTCTTTACCTTCAATTACATCTGAAAGTGATTTGTATACTTTATTGTGACCATCCCTCGTCGGTTGCCCGCGGGACCCACTATCAAGAAGTGTATCCACGGCTTCTTGTACCAATTTTTCCTGGCACATTACTAAATCTGCTGGCGCTAATTCACTTCTTTTTAATAGATAGGCAAGATTGTTGTTCCGACGGATAACTCTCTTATAAAGTTCATTAATGTCTGAAGTCACTACTTTATCTCCAGACCTATAAACAATAGGTCTCAATTCGGGAGGAAGAACCGGTAATAAGCACAAAACCATCCATTCTGGTTCTACATTTGTTTGAATAAAATGTTTCGCCAATTGCATGCGTCTAATCAAAAAAACTTTTCTTATTCGTCTTTTTCTATCTTCCCACTCATCTCCACTATACCCCTCGTCTTCTAATTCCTTCCATTCGACCAAAGAATTCTCTATAATAATTCGCAAATCCAAATCTGCTAATTGTTCTCTAATAGCACCTGCTCCTGTCGCAATTTCCCGATTTCGAAATGTTGCAAAGCCTGGGGTAGAAAAAAAGGGAGAAATGCTGTGGTTACAGGATGCAATTTCCTCTTCGAATAAACCTCGTAATCGTAAAAAAGTGGGTTTTTTAGTGCTGGGCCTAGCAAAAGAGAAATCGCCGTATACTAGGCCCTCCAACTTCTTAAGAGGTTTATCTAAAAGATTCGCGATATAACTAGGAAGACCTTTCAAATACCACACATGAGTCACGGGACATGCGAGTTTGATGTATCCCATTTGATATCTTCGTATCCGAGAATCCACAAATTCGACCCCGCATTTTTGGCAAAATCTTTCGTCTTCGTTTTCAGCTCCGCTCGCTCGAGAATTGCCACAAGCGCAAATCCCGCTTTTTATGGGTCCAAAGATTCTTTCGCAAAACAATCCATCTTTTTCTGGTTTATCGGTTTTATAATGAAAAGTAGAGGGCCTTGTGACTTCGCCAACGACTTCTCCATTAGGTAGGTTTTTGTTAGCCCAAGCCTTTATTTGTTGAGGGGAAACGAGTCCAATTTGAAGTTGTTGATGTTTATATTGGTCAATCATAAAATAGAAATAAGAAAAGAATTTATATTTATTCCGATCAAACTTCCTCCCTATTAACCTGGAAGTTCTTTTCAGATACAAGGAAATGATTCAGTTCTAGAGCCAAAGATCGTAGTTCTCGAACGAGCACTCGAAAAGATTCTGGAGGATCCTCATGATTAGGTATTCTTTTTCCCCAGATCGTAGCATTAAGTATTTCTTGGCGAGCTATAAGATGGTCAGATTTATAAGTAAGTATCTCTTGTAAAATATGAGCAACACCAAATCCTTCTAAAGCCCAAACTTCCATTTCTCCTACTCGTTGTCCCCCTTGCTTGGCTCTTCCTCTAACCGGTTGTTGTGTAACAAGTGAGTAGGGCCCAGTAGAACGCCCATGAATTTTCTCATCAACTTGATGAATTAATTTTAAGATATAGGACTTCCCTATTAGAACAGGTTGCTCAAAGGGGTCGCCTGTTCTTCCATCAAATATTCTGCTTTTTCCCGGGTACTCGGGTTCAAATACCCATGGATTTTTTGTTTCTTTACTGGCTTCATATAATTCTGAAAACACAAGTTTTCTTGAAGCCTCTTGCTCATATCTCTCATCAAAGGGTGCTATTCTATAATGTTTCTTTAGCAGATCCCCCGCTAATCCGAGCGAGCTTTCAAATATTTGTCCCACATTCATTCGGGAGGGTACTCCTAAGGGATTGAAGACCATATCAACGGGTGTTCCATCTTGCAAATAGGGCATATCTTGCCTAGGCAAAATTTTGGAAATGATCCCTTTATTCCCATGTCTTCCGGCTACTTTATCCCCAACTTTGATTTCACGTTTCTGTAAAATATATACACGAACCATTATGTCGAGCGGGTCCCTTTGGATCCATTTCACATCGATAACGCGCCCTCTTCCACCTATAGGTAATTTCAGAGAAGTTTCTTTTGAAGTGGAAACCTCAAGGCCAAATATGGCCCGTAATAATCCAGCTTCCGCGATATAAGATGATTCGCTCGCTATCTGAGGCGTTAATTTACCTACTAAAATATCACCAGTTTCTACCCAGGATCCCAACCTAACAACTCCATTTCTGTCCAAATTGCGGAGTAAATGTTCTTCTAGATGTGGTATTTCTTTAGTGATTTTTTCAGCGGAGCCCTGGCTTGTCGTATCCGTCTGAATTTCATATTTCCGGATGTGAAAAGAGGTATAAATATCTTCATATACCAAACGTTCGCTAATTAGTACTGCGTCTTCAAAATTGTAACCTTCCCATGGCATATAAGCTACTAATACGTTTTTTCCTAAAGCAAGTTCGCCCCCAATTGTAGCAGCTCCTTCTGCTAAAATTTGTCCTTTTTTAATGGATTTACCCCGTGGAACCCGGGGTTTTTGGTGCATACAAGTATTTTTGTTAGAGCGACGGTGGTTAACTAAAGGAATACTTATAGTCTTCCCACTACTTGATAAAAGTATCTTATGACTATCAGTAGAAATGATCTTTCCCTCGCGTTCGGCTATAATGGAAACCCTCGAATCTAGAGCTGTTTGGCGTTCCAATCCAGTTCCAACAATGCATTTCTCGGACCGAGAAAGCGGAACTGCTTGGCGCTGCATATTAGAACTCATTAAAGCCCGATTCGCATCATTGTGCTCAATAAAAGGAATGAGAGAACCCCCAATAGAAAAATATTGGAAAGGAAAAATACTTCTAACATGAATCTGTTCCCATGCAATAGTCAAGAATTCTTGACGGTATCTAGCCGGAACAACCTGTTCTTCCTGAATACCTTGATTCAAGGACAAAGAATTTCCTGCTGCTATCATATAATATTCATCTCTATTTGGTGATAGATAAACCACCTGTCTCTCTCTTTTTTTTCTTTTGCTTTCTCAGCAGATATTTCATAAAACGGACTCTCTATGGATCCCCACAAGTGATCAATTCTCGCATGAATTGTTAAGGATCCAGTAAGTCCAACATTGATTCCTTCAGACGTGTCAATTGGACAAATACGCCCATAGTGACTCGGATGAATATCTCGGCTCCGAAAACTTGCGGTTCTCCCCGTCAACCCTCCAGGACCTAAACAACTCACTTTTCGCCCATGAACAGTTTGTGTCAATGGATTCGTTTGATCAAAAACTTGAGATAACGGGTATGTGCCAAAAAAGGTCTCATAAGTAGTTATTAATAAAATTGAAGTTGAAGTTGGAGTTACCAAAGTTTGGGGAGTCGGTTTCGATTGACGTATGAATACTCTACGAATAGTTTTTTGAACTGCATGTTGTAAACGACCAAGAGCCAATCCGAATTGATCTTGTAACAGATCCGCAACCGAACGAATACGTTTATTTTTCAAGTGATTCATATCGTCATCGTCAAGTATACCCGTTCCAAATTTCATTCCAATCAAATGATCCGTAGCGGCCAATACATCTCGTGGTAACAAGAATGTATTGTTCTGAGGAATATCAAGATTAAGTCTCCGATTCATATTTCGTCGACCAATCCTTCCTAATTCACATTTTTGTTGAAAAAATTTCTTTTGTAATTCCTCGCATAAGGACTCCGAAAATACCAGGTCCCCACCTACACAAGCAAATTGTTGATAAAACTCCAAAATAGCTTTTTCTTTTGACTCAATCCTCTTCTTCTCTTTAGCATTCGGGAAAGACAAGAAAATTTCAGGGTAGGAAACATTATCCAGAATTTCTCTTAGATTCGAACCCATAGCTGATGATAGAACTAGAATAGATATCTTTTGTTTTCTACTCACGCGAGCCCATATCCTTTCTTTTTTATCAATTGCTAATTCCGATCTCCCCCCCCAATCTGATATTATAGTGCCAGTGTAGATAGAAATTCCCTTATGATCTAATTCCGAGCGGTAGTAAATACCAGGACTTAGCAATATTTGATTGATCACAATTCGGTATATTCCATTTATAATAAAGGTTCCTAAGGAATTCATTATAGGAATGTTTCCGATAGAAATGGTTTGCTTTTGCACATCGAAACCAAAAATTAATCTCGCAGATACATATAATTCGGAAGAATAGGTGAGTGATTCATACACAGCATCTCTTTCTTTTATCGAGGGTTCTAGCAGTTGATATCCTTTCGCAAATAATTGAAATGCAATTTCGTGATCTGGATCTTTAATTGTTGGAAACTTGTCAAGTTCTTCTGCCAAGGCTTGATTAATGAACCTACAAAATCCCTCGAATTGGATCTGACTAAATCCGGGTATTGTGGACATTCCCTCGTTTCCATTCCGGAGCATCTTAATCTTAAGTTTCCTGTTTATCAAAGAAAAATTCCATTATCAGCTCACTCTTCATCAATCCCTATGGATCGATCTAGCAATCATGGAATCTATATTCTGTTTACTGAATCACATGAAATTCTAGGGAACTCCACATACGTATTTCATATATGTATTTCATACATATGAATAGAGACCATTTGGACGAAAGTTCGAGTTTGCCAGGGGTACAAATGAAATGAAAATGAATTGATAAAACATTCCTACAAAAAAAATTCTGCCACTTATACTTTATGTTATGATATTCTAATCAGATTGGATGGCAAAGATTTCTCATTTTATCTCCTTTCTATGAATGTAATAAAGCCGTAATATAATATACTAGAAAGTTTGACTTTACTTCGATTTAGAATAGCGTGCTTACTTTAATTTCTCAAAATAATTTGAGGGTTCTTTTTTATTTCGGATCGGAGTAGTATAATTGCTAGAAAATTCAGTATTTCATTGTGGAATTCTAAAATAAAGTAAGTCCCTTTTTTAAGTACATGCCAATCTAGTTATCCACCTCTCCCCATATCCATGCTTTTCTTTTATCGTAATTTCACTTGGGTACGCCAAGATAGTCAGGTTATACTCTATATCAGAGCAAATTTCCTTTTTTTATTCAAGATATTTAATTTAATACTTTGAAAAATTAAAGCATGATTCCCCATAGAGATATGTACATAAAGGGGATCTTTGGATAATAATGCTGTTCGGACCTAAAGTTTACCTATACACGGATTAAGCATAAAGCCATAATATTTTATTATGCCATTGAAGGGGGGGGAGATAATACCGATTTAAGAGTAGTTCACTACTGCAATAAAAAAAAGAGAATTCTAGTTAACGGTTCCAATTTATTCTGAATTTTGCAGCCTGTGAATAGAAATCCACTTTTTCTTCTTTTTCATCTCAATAGAAAGAAATGGGAAGTTTTATTGTGTTAACAATGTATGTTTTAAGATAGAATCTATCGAGGAGAATAATAGAAACTGGATCAAAAAAAGCAGGAATAGATTTTTTGAAAAAGATTGGAAAAAAGTAAGTAGAATTATATTCAAAATAAAAGGGGCTTTTCGTAAGAAAACGTGGATGAATACTTGCTGTTTTCTAGATTTTTGATCGGATTTTTTGGCGGCATGGCCAAGCGGTAAGGCAGGGGACTGCAAATCCTTTATCCCCAGTTCAAATCTGGGTGCCGCCTGATCAATAAAATACTTAGGTTTTTTTTATAGTGCTGATCGAATTCGATAAATTTTTACTTCGCATAAGTTCGGGCAAGAGAGTAACTGGGCCTGCCGATACTGGGTTTAGAGAAACCATACCATAGTTCTATCCTCAAACTAGGGTTAGGGTTTGTTTTGACGGTAGTGGCCAAAATGGTTATCAATAGGGGTGAGGTAGTGTTTCCTTATTCTTTTATTATATGAATTTGAATTGGTTCTTAATTGAGATTCGATTTGATAATTTTAAAATACGAGGATAAGATGTCAGAAATCTTGGTATCCAAAGAAAGGTCCCTAAGGGGCATTCTTTTTTTTTTTCAATCTAAGATTCAAGAAGGGACTCCACGAAAGAATATCAAGACTTACTAATTATTATACATTTTTTTATCGTACATCTTATGTTACCTACATACACTAAAGTAAGGACTACTTAATTCTAACGAGAATCAGATTAAATAGGTCGATCAAAAATCAATTTAGGAGTTGTATTATGGATAAAATCTCTTCATTCTTTCATAGAATGATACAAAGCAAGGCTGCAGGGTTTAGGTCAAAAATAAACATTAGGTAAGGTAGGTATCCAATAAATATTTATCTATCGATAATTTTATGGTATATTCGGGCGTCCTTTGCTTAAAAAAAAAAAAAAGAGTAACAAAAGGAATAAAAAATCTTCCTATTCCCGCTTCTTCTATTCAGGACATCATTCCCGTACTCTTTCTTTTTTAAGGAAAAAAGGGCTATAGTATCTCGTATTTTTAATGCTCTCTAATTCTACCAGAATTCCTATAAGAATTTGTTAGGAGTAAATTCCTTGAACTGATTGATCCATGGCCTTAGGGCGGAATCCCTTTTTGACTCTGTACCCTTGATTCCACTATGATTATTGATCAATAGTAGAATAATCCCTTCATAGAAATAGGAGACATAATTTAGATGGATATAGTAAGTCTCGCTTGGGCTGCTTTAATGGTAGTCTTTACATTTTCTCTTTCACTAGTAGTATGGGGAAGGAGTGGACTCTAGGGATACTACTAATTGATTAAGTAATCAAATTGTTGTATCAATTCTTTTCTTTAATGGATCATTTTGCATTAATCATTTTGTCAAACGTTATTCTTTAATCTTTTTCTTTAGTTTTGTTTCACTCCTGTAAGAAACTCTTGTATTGTAAGTTGTAATGTAAGAAAGAGCCATTATACCAATTCAGAATTTCTACTAGAAATGACGAATGGTTAAAAAAAGTTCTATACATAAGAAAATTAGACTTTCTTCCACGGAACTATTCACGGCATATCACACATTTTCCATTTCCTTTTACTTTTTACTATAGTCTATTCTTCATATTATTTTTCTTTCCTTCCATGGATTCTTTGGTCAAGAATTGTCTTAGATTTTTTTATTTTGACCTGATTGAAATTAAGTGGATGCAATGAAAAAAGAAATTGAATTAGACTACTTAACTATTTCAATCTACTAATCTATTCTATGTAGATTCAAAGATAATATAATAGAAAGAATCTAAAGTGTCGTAGAAAAAACTATATGTAGTTCTTTCTACCACACTTTAAGATTCCAACCAGATCCTTTCATTTAAGACTTGGATTTTTTTTATTTAATCCCTTTTTAATTTCTTCAATGATTAATTGGAATTCCAATTAATTATTTTGGCTGACTGTTTTTACATAAATAATAAGTAAAAAAGAAGTAGGAACTAGAATGAACAGTGCAGTAGCAATAAATGCGAGAATATTGACTTCCATAACCTCTTTATTTTTTATTTTCACAATAACTCGGGATGTAATCCCATGGAGAGGAAAAAGGGGTATCTTGTAAATTCAAGGGTAGGGCTTGCATTCTGATAATACTGAATCAATTCAATATTATGAATATCGGATCTATCAAATCAATTCATGGATGAGAGTTATATTTCACGGATGAGAGTTATATAGTATAACATAGGAAGATCCTCTATCCACACTAAGACCAAAATGGGTTTTTTGATTGGATTAGGAATTCCCTCTTTTTTAATCCTTTTCTACTTTTTCTTTTCTATATCTCTAACCCACGAGCTTTCTTAATCTTATACTTTCTTAATCTTATACAATTTCCCTTCCTTTTTCTTATAGTTATACATACAATTATGTATGTATTATATGACCAACTTTCACTTTCTATGGGTCACATAGACATCCAAATAAGCAGTAGAAGTGAGATGGGGAAAAGAGGTCTGAAATAAAAAGGGAATACGATTTATGTATGGATTCCGGTAAAATACCGGTACTCTATTCCATAAGAGTGGAATAGGAAATTAAGATGAGGATGGTATCATCATAAAGAAAGATAGAGTAATATAATATCCTAAATTCTACTAATCCACATATCGTATGTGTGTCTTTCTTTATCGATTGGGAGTAGTGAAAAAAAAATTCCTATATGCCCTCCCTCCCTCTTTAATGAGAGATGCAAAATAAAAAAGTGAAGTAAGGGTGCCCTGTGGGTATTTGATCTTGCTCCCTGCCCCTTTTTTTCATGGAAAAAGGAAATATCAATTTCTCCATTCATTGAACCCTAGTTCGGGACTGACGGGGCTCGAACCCGCAGCTTCCGCCTTGACAGGGCGGTGCTCTGACCAATTGAACTACAATCCCCGCGGGGTGTATGGCATACCCATTCTTAAATAGAACCATAAGAAGATTCGATTCGTCTTTCGTACTCTAAGAAATAGACGAATCATATACTACATACCCACATATTATATTATACGTGGGTATAGTGAGAGTGACATAACTAGTATGTCGTGATTTTTTATCACTAAAAATGGATAATAATCCAGCCTTCAATAAGAAAAACTCTTTTGTTTGTAAGAAAGGAATGAGAGAGATATGGATTAGAAAAAAAAATTTCCCTTTTTTCTTTATCTTTTATTTCTATAGATCAGACATTTTATTTTATGGAAGAAAAACAAAAGGATTTAGTTCATACTCACGAAGCCCTAGATTTTTGGTTTGGGCCGAGCTGGATTTGAACCAGCGTAGACATTGTCAACGAATTTACAGTCCGTCCCCATTAACCACTCGGGCATCGACCCAGGAAGAATTTATTCTAGGGTTTTTGCTAATCTATGATTAACCTCCTTTCATAATACTCCCTACCCCCAGGGGAAGTCGAATCCCCGCTGCCTCCTTGAAAGAGAGATGTCCTGAACCACTAGACGATAGGGGCATCACTAGACGATAGGGCCATATACAACCGCTCGTGATTATACTATAATCATAGTATGAGCAGTTTTTTGGAATTGTCAATATACTCGAAAAGTATAAATAGATCCAAAGCAAAGAGTTTTTCCAACTTTTCTGTTATGTTTTCATCTAGGATTTTTTTTAGTTGATCGTTATAGATTAATTCTCCGTGCTTCATTTAGTGTTCATACCAAAAATGCATCCATCCCGCACTAAGTCATAAAATTCTCTAAAAATATAGAGAAAGTTTCAAAAACAAAGAAAAAAAGTGAATCAATTTAGTAGAAAAGTACTCTATCAGATTCGAACCAACGACTTACGTCTTAGCACGAGATTACTCTACCACTAATTTAAAAAGCCCTTTATCGGATTTGAACCGATGACTTATGCCTTACCATGGCATTACTCTACCACTGAGTTAAAAGGGCTTTTTATTTAATTCAAAAATTAGCCACTTGGATTTCCCATTATGGGTCTACTGCATAATGTACATATTATATATATAATATATAGAGATAGAGAGAGAGACATTATGTAGAGATTGTATATGTATATATCGATATCTTGAGAGCTCAAAATAAAATTAATAAAAAAAAACATACCCTACATAACATATCCAACTCTTCTTGGTTCAGGGTTTTCCGTTTCCGAAGACTAGTAAAATAGGCGGATTCTGGAACCCCAAGGATTCAACGGTATATGGATATGGAAAATATAAGATTTCCGATCCTAGCGGGAAAAGGCGGGGAACAGATACCCAATAGGATATAGGATCCTTGGGAGGAACTTTTGGTAATGGCCTTGATCCTCTATGCTATTTTTTATGTGTTCTTAGTTCTATTGAACTTTTTGCATTCTTTTAAACAAGAATCTAATAAACTAGAATTGAGTCAGTGGAAAAAAGGAGAGAGAGGAAAGTGTTAAATGGAGAGAGTCGACTAATCAGAGACTTTTAGGATCTTCTTTACATCAGGTAAATCTGTCGGCCCTGTCCGTTTTTTTCTTTAAGTTACGACTCTTTGCTGCTTACTTCTATCAAGCCATAGGGAAAGTCTATGATGAATTTGGAAAACTCATCTCACTCTTACTCTATGGCTCGGACTTAATGGGGGAAGAAAACATCTTCCATAATTTCTTTTTTGTTCAATTCTGGACAAAAAAGAAAAGGAAAAAAGGAATTTATAGGGACAGTGTTACCCCCTATATCCCCTAGTTTATATTGTAGGAATAATAAAACAATTTAGCAGTCTGACACACTTACGTCCTTGCAAAGTAAATAATTATTATTGTAGTCGTAACCGTAGAATAGGATCCTAATCAAAATAAATACATTTGGTTCAGGCGCTATTAGCATGGTAAGAAAAGATTTTTTTTACAGACCAGAGGGGCTATCTAAATCCTAAAGTAAAGGCGAGCGATCGAAGTAGAAGTACCAACGGCTCAGTGTCATGAACCTTCTCCATCTGATTCAATAAGGGGGAATTAGCCTTCTTGTCAAATGGCTATCCTTGACAAAGGGTACCATTTATACCATAATCTACAATGTAGCGGGTATAGTTTAGTGGTAAAAGTGTGATTCGTTCTATTAATAACTGAATTTGAAATGATATACTTAAGGCATCCTTAAGTTTTTTATTTTTATATTCCGATGAAAACTTTAGTTCTTATAAAGGATTAAATCCTTTTCCTCTCAATAGCATATTGAGGAAGAATATACATTCTGGCGATTTGTATCCAAAGACTAATTTAAATTGCATCCAAAATAAAAATAGGATTATGAGTACAGAGTCGCGAAGCATAATTTTGCATTGGATTAAGTATTCCAATTTTGAAAATATGAGTAAAGGATCTATGGATGAAGATACAAAAAAGTTGATTTCCAATCGTAACTAAATCTTCTTAAAATAAGGAATAAGGAAGCCAAATAGCTAAAAAACGATAGTTTTGGTTTACTAGAACCATCCGCATATTGTTTCAGCTCGGTGGAAACCCAATTCTTTTCCTCAGGATCTCTTGAATGAAATTAGGGAACGAAGTAAGTAGATTAGATGAATTTAGATAGAATTTCTATCTCCTACTCTATAAGGATCATCTAGAAAGCGGAGAGCTTTGGTTCCATTCAAATAGAAAAGCTGACATAGATGTTAAGTGGTGAGAATATCCATAAAGGAGCCGAATGAAATCAAAATTTCATGTTCGGTTTTGAATTAGAGACGTTAAAAATAATCAACCAACGTCGACTATAACCCCTAGCCTTCCAAGCTAACGATGCGGGTTCGATTCCCGCTACCCGCTCCATTCTGTATAAAAGGAGTATTCTATTTGTCTAGACATGTTAGAGGCTTGTATTCAAGCCTTTTTTGTCCACCAGTTTCTGGTACTCCAGAGCGGAGTAGAGCAGTTTGGTAGCTCACGAGGCTCATAACCTTGAGGTCACGGGTTCGATTCCCGTCTCCGCACTTAGCAGTCTGTATAAAAGGACTATTCTATTTCTCTAGATATGTATGGTAGAGGGGCGTATCCAACCCTTTTTTATTCATTAGTTCCCGGCCCTAGAGGGCAAAATTGAGCAGTTTGCGAAGTCACTTGCCTTCAAAAAAAGAAGGCGCAAGGCCTCTCCCTACCCTGCAGAAAATAAAAATGAAACGAAAGGGACAGTCTACCTCTCCCTTCCCTTTAAAAAAAGTTTGCCCGTTGTTTGTCTCAGTTAATACCCAATTTTTGGAGCTCTGTTGGCGAGTTCTATTTCTGCCTCTGGAGCGCCCTCTTTTTTTGAGTGGGATGCAAAGGAAGGGTAAGATAGTAAGGGATACGGCACTAGACTAACACCTAATTAATACTTAATTTAATATAAGTAGTTAAACAGTTAACTAGACTAAACTTTTTATCATAGTACTTTGATAAATTAAGCGGGCGAGCGGCGGGAATCGAACCCGTATCTTCTCCTTGGCAAGGAGATATTTTACCATTGAACTACGCTCGCTACGGTATATATTTTATAGCGTATATCCGCCTGGGTCGACCTTCTATGTCTGGGTCGACCGTTTCATTTCATTTTCTATTATATTAGAGTTTTCCTTTTTTTATTATCTGTCAATGAATATTCTAATGGGAATGGAATTTCATAATACTGAAAGAGAAGAGCTAGCAATTCGGAACGCAAATTGCGTTTTAATACGTCTCACTATTCTAATTTTTTAGAAGAAATGGCCTTTATTATTTCTTTTTTATGGGGTTAATAAATATTAACCAAATTTCATTTAAGAAATGAGAGAATTCAGAATAGCTACGAGAAAGACTAGTCCAATCCATAATGATGTACCGGAAAATACAACATTTTTATTATTTGACCAACCATCAGGAGAAGCAAATACAAGGGGTACACTAATTACTAAGACTGAGGAAGTCGCAATTAATGCAAAAACAGCTAATTGGAAAGCAATAGTCATATTTCTAATCCTCCAAGCTACCATCAAATAAAGTTGACTACATATTTGATCCCTCACTTAAACCAAAATTGTAAAAAAATACAAGAAGTAGGAGGGGTTTAATCATGAATCCATTGATTCTTCTCTTTAATTCAAATTTATTACTTAAACCGCTTTTTTATTTGGATATGGGGGTGAGAAGAGATTATTTACTCTTTATTTCACAAGCGGGTATAGCGGATCCTGTATCCGTGTATACAGTATACAGAGATATATCGAAAAGGAACTTGTATCTGATATCTTTCTAGAGGCTAATAAATCTTTTTATTTTTTATATGGCTATGTTCTATTTGTAGGAGTAAAATAAGGATTAGGCTGTGGAGAGATGGCTGAGTGGTTGATAGCTCCGGTCTTGAAAACCGGTATAGTTCTAGGAACTATCGAGGGTTCGAATCCCTCTCTCTCCTTTTGCTTATTGAATACGTTTGTTTCTTTCATTTTTATTTATTTTTTTTTTCTGTCCCTTATCTTTCTTTCATAAAAAGGAATGAATGGCTCGGCTAGATGGAATAACCGAGCCAGAACAGAAAAAAAGTAGAACAGGTATAAATAAGAAAATCTTAGTTAAGAGGGTTCATGTAAAGAACAGGTTCCAAATCACGATCGATTCCCTTTTCAAAACCTGCTGCAGCAGCTCGGGCTCTTCCTGCATGCCATAAATGGCCCACAAAAAAGAAGAATCCTAGAACAAAATGAGAAGTTGATAACCAACTTCTAGGAGAGACATAATTAACTGCATTGATCTCGGTAGCTACGCCACCCACGGAATTTAAAGAGCCTAAAGGAGCGTGGGTCATATATTCTGCTGAGCGTCGTTCTTGCCAAGGTTGTATGTCTTTTTTCAACCTACTCAAGTCCAAACCGTTGGGGCCCCTTAGAGGTTCTAACCATGGAGCACGAAGGTCCCAAAAACGCATAGTTTCCCCTCCAAAGATAACCTCCCCAGTTGGGGAACGCATTAGATATTTACCTAAACCTGTGGGTCCTTGAGCGGATCCCACATTAGCTCCAAGACGCTGGTCTCTAACTAGAAAAGTAAATGCTTGAGCTTGAGAAGCTTCTGGCCCGGTGGGTCCATAAAACTCACTCGGATAAGCTGTATTATTGAACCATACAAAACAACAAGCGATAAAACCAAAGACAGATAAAGCAGCTAAACTATAAGACAAGTAAGCTTCTCCAGACCATACAAATGCACGGCGAGCCCATGCGAAGGGTTTGGTTAAAATATGCCAAATTCCGCCAAATACACAAATAAAACCCAACCATACATGCCCACCAATTATATCTTCTAAATCATCTACACTAACAATCCACCCTTCTCCACCAAAAGGAGATTTTAGTAAATAACCAAATATAACACTGGGACTAAGGGTCAAATTGGTAATTTTTCTTACATCTCCCCCCCCAGGGGCCCAGGTATCATATACACCGCCAAAATAAAGAGCCTTGAGTACTAGAAGAAAAGCACCTAGACCTAACAAAATTAAGTGAATACCCAAAATTGTAGTCATTTTATTTCTATCTTTCCAGACATAACCAAAGAATGGAAAAGATTCCTCAAGAGTCTCGGGTCCCAGAAGCGCGTGATAAATGCCACCGAAGCCTAAGACTGCGGAGGAAATTAGGTGAAGTACGCCAGATACAAAGTACGGAAAAGTATCTAGAACTTCCCCCCCTGGCCCTACTCCCCAACCTAGAGTAGCTAAGTGTGGAAGTAAAATCAACCCTTGTTCATACATGGGCTTTTCTGGTACGAAATGGGCCACTTCAAATAGGTTCATTGCTCCGGCCCAGAATACGATTAATCCGGCATGAGCTACATGAGCTCCAAGCAGTTTACCGGACAAATTGATAAGTCTGGCATTCCCAGCCCACCAAGCAAAGCCGGTGGTTTCTTGGTCACGACCAGCTAAAACGAAAGTTCCATTAAAGAGCGTTTCCACGTGGTAGAACCTCCTCAGGGAATATAAGATTTTCATGAGGCTGATCCTGAGCTGCCATCCACGCACGAATACCCTCGTTTAAAAGAATATTTTTGGTGTAGAAAGTCTCAAATTCAGGATCTTCCGCTGCACGGATTTCCTGGGAAACAAAGTCATAGGCACGTAAGTTCAGAGCCAAGCCAACTACGCCAATAGCACTCATCCATAAACCGGTGACGGGTACAAATAGCATAAAGAAATGTAACCAACGTTTATTGGAAAAAGCAACACCAAAGATTTGGGACCAAAAGCGGTTAGCAGTGACCATTGAATAAGTTTCTTCAGCTTGAGTTGGGTTAAAAGCACGGAAGGTATTTGCACCATCACCGTCCTCAAATAGAGTGTTTTCTACGGTCGCTCCATGAATAGCGCATAGCAGAGCCGCACCTAATACTCCGGCAACTCCCATCATATGAAATGGGTTCAACGTCCAATTATGAAATCCTTGGAAGAAAAGGATGAATCGAAATATCGCTGCTACGCCAAAACTCGGCGCAAAGAACCAACCAGATTGCCCCAGTGGATAAATAAGGAATACAGAAACAAAAACAGCAATTGGACCAGAGAATGAGATTGCATTATAAGGCCGCAATTGAACAGACCGAGCAAGTTCAAATTGGCGTAACATGAAACCTATTAGTGCAAAAGCCCCGTGGAGAGCTACAAAAGTCCATAGACCGCCTAATTGACACCAACGAGTAAAATCTCCTTGTGCTTCGGGCCCCCATAGTAGCAACAAAGAGTGTGCTAAACTATTGGCAGGGGTAGAAACTGCTGCGGTTAAGAAATTACAACCTTCCAAATAGGAACTAGCCAATCCATGGGTATACCAAGAAGTTACAAAAGTTGTCCCTGTAAACCAACCCCCTAAAGCGAAATAAGCACAAGGAAAGAGCAATAGGCCAGACCATCCTACAAAAACGAAACGGTCCCTTCGTAACCAGTCATCCATAGTATCAAATAGATCATTTTCTTCTTTAGGAATTCTACCAAGGGCTATAGTCATAGTGATCCTCCTATTCAATTACTTCAACCATTTCCGAGCACCTCATATCACTTTCCAAGGCATATGATAGTTTTATTATCTGTGGACGATTTCTTTCTCGTTCAATGCCCTTTTTCAATGGTCTCGAAGAGAGAAATTTCCCATTTTTATCTATGGAGTCACAGTCACAACCGAGGTCGTGGTAAATCCATGAATTTGATTCGATTTGTTTTTCTTATACTATTTATTTGTTTTTCTTATACTATAGAAATAGAAATAAATTGTTTTTCTTATACTATAGAAAGAAATAAACCTTTGAATTCAGCATTATTCCAAGACTCCTATTTCAAAGTCTATCTTTTAAGGGAAAAATGCAAATAAAAGTAACCCTTCTTTTCCCATTCCCTCTCTATTGCATGGGTGGAAGAACTAAAATAATAGAGGATTCTGAAAAAAAAAAATGGACCTTCGAAATCCAATTTTATGTGTAGCGCAAAGGAGTTGCGATTTCTTCTTATTCCTATAGAACATCTAGTAACAAGAATATGAAATCGTAAATAGCGAAAAATTCTTGTCTTGCGCGGTCTAAGTCTAAGGAAATAAAAAAAATTCGCTTATACAATTTCATCTACATCGAATTTATATATCAGAATAGCGGATAGAGGCATCATTAAAGGAGTCAGGTCTACTTACTTTATGCTTCTTTCCAATTTTATGGTGGATTTGATAAGAACCCTTTTTGCTTTCTTGATAAATAATCGACAAAAAAAGCGTTTTTTTTATATAACCTGCTTGTTTTATTATAATTATAACAAGTCCTATATGGAAATGCCCGCTAAAGAGAAAATCTATTTGATTGTCTCTCGGCCAATATCGATTTTTAGAAAGAAAAAACAAGAATTTTCTTCTTTTTTTATTAACATTAAGAAAAAAGAATATAATTAAAATGGAATTGGCAATATAATTTTTATAGACTTTTGAAAGAAAAAAAAGGGGTTTTTTGCAACCGTTATTTCTTATTTCTTGCCTATATCATATCACGGAAACCTTTCGCTTTGGAACGTGGAGAGATGGCTGAGTGGACTAAAGCGGCGGATTGCTAATCCGTTGTACAATTTTTTTGTACCGAGGGTTCGAATCCCTCTCTTTCCGCTCCCTTGGATCATTTGGGACTTTCGAATTGGAAAGAATTCTGACCCCCGGATTTTCTCATAGATAAATGTACGAAACAAATCCAATAAGAAAAAAAAAAACTGAATTTTTACTCCTCGCGTCCAGGATTCCGTCCTGGGTCATTAGATAAGAATCCAAAGATAAAGAGTGAAACAAAGAATATCACTACTGTATAAACAAAAAGTTTGAGAGTAAGCATTACATAATCTCCAAGATTTTTTTTTAAGGAATAGATTACCAGTTTTTCCTTACCACACGGATCCACTAGGATGGTTTTTTTTTATACCTAAAAATGCAAAAAAGAATTCTTGAAAAAAATTGCAAGAATTCTTTTATAATAAGCACTCTTATCAATAGCAAAAATAGGGTTAGGTGGTTAGGTATTGTGTAGGTACCTTTAGGTACCTGCTCAACCTAGGTGCAGGGGAGTAGAAAGGCTGATCCAAATTTATTGCTGTAGCTACCCATTCAATGTAGAAGAATTTAAATTTTAGAATCGAAGGTTCATAATATAAAAATATAAAACTTCTCGGCTTTTACCCATTTTAAAATTTTTTTGGAATGAACACATCATTCAATTTGGCATACAGAGTACTAAAGATTTCATCGAAAACTTACAGCAGCTTGCCAAACAAAGGCTAATAGAAAAAAGAATAGAGGTATAACAGGCATAATATCCACGATTGGATTGAAAATAGCATAAGCTTCGGGTAATTTGGCAAAGAAAAAACTAGTAGGATAAAGAACAGAATTAAAACAGATACAGGTTAAACTAAGTATATTAGGCATAACAAGCATTTCATTCTTGTAGAGTAAATAATTGGATTTTTCTTGAGTTATTTTTTTAAGGGAAAGAAGGAAAAGGCAGATTCAAAATCTTTTTTCTTCGGACTTTCCCAAACACAAAATACCTCCTTGTATTCGCACTCTCAAATGAGAGTGGAATAAATTCGACTTTCATATAATATCTTAATAGAATTCCATGTAATGATCAATGCATTTTTTTGATTCTATATTATCCGCATGTGTAGAATACTAGCAAGAGAATATCCCTCCTTTTTTATGTAATTGAAATGGTATTGACGAATAACAAATAAACATACTAGTGTTTATTAGTGTCGCATAAAACCCGAAATGGGGCGTGGCCAAGTGGTAAGGCAGCGGGTTTTGGTCCCGTTACTCGGAGGTTCGAATCCTTCCGTCCCAGATTGTTTCTGATGAAACAAACGGTGAAATCATATAGTATTCCGTACGAGACAAAAGTTTATTAAAGAGAATAATGATATCTTATTCTTTCTCAGAAAACATAATAAAGTCTTAAGTCCAGTCAAATTGACTATCTTTATTTTCATGAAAAAATGGGATCTATCAAGCACATTCAGGATATGCCTCTACTATAAAATCACTTAGTCATATTTTTTTCTTCCTTTTGGTATTCGAGTTGAAGAAGTACGAGAATTCTATAACTACCAAAAACTTTCAATCTTTTCATTGGAATAGTTTATTTAGTTATTATAGTTAATTGTTTTTGGTACTGAAAAAATATATTACTACTAGAATTCTAATTCTAGTAATTAAATTAATTAAACTTTTTTGGAGGTTGATAGTTTATTTATTGAGGAAGAGTCAATCCTTCTTTTCTCACTTCAAGATTGATCATCTCGAGCCATCCGTTGAGGGTGGAAATTTAAGAATAAATAAGTTTTAAGCAAACTTGTTTAGTCGTCTTTTTCAAACTATGTTTCATTCATATGATAGAATTTTAATATGGGTTTAAATAAATTGGATCTTGGCGGAGGCTTCCCGGATAAATACTTACTTTCTTTTATCCATATTGCTCCATAGATAGCAAGTTTTAATTAGTATAAAAAAACTAAACCAATGACTATTCATGATTCCATCCATATTGGATCAATTCTCTATACCACTTTGCAATGAAAAGAGGAATGTTTGTTATGGTAAAACTTCGTTTAAAACGATGTGGTAGAAAGCAACGTGCGACTTGAAGGACATGATCGATTGTGGATTTTGCTATCCATCATTTTCCATAGTAATGAAAATGCTCTTGGCTCGACATAGCCTGTTCTATTCGTTCCGAACCAAATTTGCGCTGGGTTTAAGTAACATAGTACACGATGGAGCTCGAGAGGACAGAATTTTTTTTATCAAGGGAAAGAATCTAGGGTTAGTGAAAACTAATAAATTAGGCCAACTTTGTCAGTCTATCCTTAATATAGAAATAAATCGAAAGGTTAAAATAAGAAGAAAGTCCAATAAAAGTATATCAGAATCAATCCCTCTTATTAGATTTCTATAGAAGAGATAAATGCTTTATCGAAGGAAATAAGAAAAAAGGGTATGTTGCTACTCTTTTGAAAGAAAAAAATAGGAATTCCCGAAGTAATGTCTAAACCCAAGGATTTCACAAATCAAAGATAAAGGATTCCAGAACAAGTAAACACAATTTTCAATTGTCTCAACAACAGAGTTGGATTAGAATAAGGAATAAAAGTCAATTCGTTCGAAATGAGACAAAGAAAAGAGTTTAAAGACGACTCAAAAATTTTGGAAGGATTTTGCCTTCGAAGTTTGTCAGGCAAAATTAGCCCACTTGAGTCATGAGTATAAATGAAATTTGTTTTTTCTGTAAGGAAATTAATGCACGTCATAGTCTAATTTCTATTATTATCGACAGAAATTCGAATCATTTTCTCGAGCCGTATGAGGAGAAAACCTCATATACGTTTCTAGGGGGGGGCGTTGTTTATCTACATCTATCCCAATAAGCTGTCTATCGAATCGTTGCAATTGATGTTCGATCTCGAAGAGAAGGAAGAGATCTTCAAAAAGTAGGTTTTTATGATCCGATAAAGAATCAAACTTGTTTAAATGTTCCAGCTATTCTCTATTTCCTTGAAAAGGGTGCTCAACCAACAAGAACTGTTTATGATATTTTAAGGAAGGCAGAATTCTTTAAAGAAAAAGAAAGAACTTTGAGTTAATTGAAGAACTAAATGAATCAAAAAATAGGATAGGAGAAGATTATTAGTATTCCTAGTTGTCTAATTATTTAGACACAATTTACCTCTTTTTTAATCCTATTTGGATTTATATTATATCGTGCCAATCCAACATAAGCCCCTATTTTATTTACTTTTTCTATCTAATTTGTTTTCTTACCATTGTATTTCCATTGACAAAGGTCTATTGAACAAATAGAATTTGTAGATAGATGGGTCTCTTTATCCTCACTCCATATTCAATTTTTCCGCCTACACTTCGCTCAAATGATAAGGGTGTTCCTCTTGCATGTATTCTCATACAATATAATATATATTTTTTATAATATATATTTTTTGTTAATAAAAATCGCTAAAAATAAGGAGAATTTGGCCATCGTGATTAGGGTCGCTCTTTTTTTAACTTTACTTTAGTGGAATTTCACCGGACCTGTTCGTTTTGGCATTTGAGTGTTTTTCATGGTCGATAAAAAAAATCTTTTGATGTCTTGCTAGTTCAATGTTTTGACAGAAGCGCGCGGTGTAATTCCATTGATTTTTGGATTTCGATCGTATCTAAGATCCTTTTTTTATCTGGGTTGCTAACTCAATGGTAGAGTACTCGGCTTTTAAGTGCGACTATGATCTTTTACACATTTGGATGAAACAACAAATTCGTCCAGACTCTTGGTAGAGTCTAGAAGACCACGACTGATCCTCAAAGGTAATGAATGGAAAAAATAGCATGTCGTAATAAAATCAATCTTTTTTGAATGGAATCCAAAATTACGATTTTCTGGGTCTAATGAATAAATGGATAGAGCCTGGCTCCAATTCTGGTAAAATAAAAAGCAACGAGCTGAACTTCCTAATTGGAATGATTCCCCGCTCTAATTAGACGTTAAAAATAGATTAGTGCCGGATGCGGGGAAAGGTTGGGTTTTCCTATGAGTGGACCCTTTATTTTTTCTTTTTTTTTTTAGAAATCCTAATTATTCTTGATTATGGATTGAATAAGGGATGTTATGGATTGAATGTGTAAAAGAAGCAGTATATTGATAAAGAGGCTGTATTCCAAAGTCAAAAGAGCGATTGGCCTGCAAAAATAAAAAACTTGTTCTGTTCTTTTTTTTTAATTAGAACAAACATAAACTAATTGGGTAGAAAAGGAGCAGAAAAAGATCTGTGGATTAGACTCCCTTTCTTTCCAGGGTTTGTATTAAAAATGCAACACCCTGTTCTGACCATATTGCACTATGTATCATCATTCGATAAACCGAGAAATGCTTCTTCTCTCTGATTCAAGTAGAAATACAAATGGAAAAATTCGAAGGGTATTCAGAAAAACATAAATCTCGTCAACAATACTTTGTCTACCCACTTCTCTTTCAGGAATATATTTATGCATTTGCCCACCATTATGGATTAAATGGTTCTGAACCTGTGGAAATAGTTGTTAGTTGTAATAACAAGAAATTTAGTTCACTACTTGTGAAACGTTTAATTATTCGAATGTATCAGCAGAATTTTTTGGATAACTCGGTTAATCATCCTAACCAAGATCGATTATTGGATTACAAAAATTATTTTTATTCTGAGTTTTATTCTCAGATTCTATCTGAAGGGTT
>NW_028260318.1:0-23709 GCF_056163025.1 Triticum urartu | reverse complement strand
CTTCGCTTCATGCTATCTAGTAACTTTTTCTACCCCTCTTCCCTTTTTCTTTGTATCAACTATAAACCACTGGATTGTCTTCAATTGGATGGGGGAATCCAATTGACAGCCTCGATTCGTATCCTAGCTCGTCTGAGAGCGAGCTTCGCTTCAACCAAATCTTTCGTACCCTCAGCTTTACTCAAGTTAGCTTCGGCTATTTCAAGTGCCTTTTGAGCTTCTTCCGGATCAATATCACTACCCAGTTCCGCATCATTTCCTAAAATGATGATCTCATTATTAACTATTCTCGCAAAACCGCTCCACAGAATCGCTGTTAACCATTGGTCGTTGAGGAGGCGTATTCTCAAAGGACCCATATCTACTGCTGTGTTAATGGGGGCGTGGTTTGGTAATACGCCAATTTGGCCACTATTAGTGGATAAAATGATTTCTTTCACTTCACAATCCCAAATAATTCGCTTAGGAGTCAGTACATAAAGATTTAATTTCATTTCTTCGATTTGTTCTCCTCTTCTAAGGTTATAGCTTTCGTGCTAGCTTCATCGATGTTACCCACCAAATAAAAAGCCTGTTCAGGTAGGCCGTCTAATTCTCCGGAAAGGATTAGTTGAAATCCCCTAATAGTTTCCGCAAGAGCAACATACTTTCCTGGAGAACCAGTAAAAACTTCTGCCACAAAGAACGGTTGTGATAAGAAACGCTCAATTTTTCTTGCTCTTGCTACAGTTAAACGATCCTCTTCCGATAATTCATCCAAGCCAAGAATTGCGATAATGTCCTGAAGTTCTTTGTAACGTTGTAAAGTTTCCTTAACTCTTTGCGCAGTTTCATAATGTTCGTTGCCAACGATCCGAGGCTGTAACATAGTCGAGGTTGAATCTAAAGGATCTACTGCTGGATAAATACCCTTGGAAGCTAATCCTCTGGAAAGTACGGTAGTAGCATCCAAATGTGCAAATGTTGTGGCAGGGGCAGGGTCGGTCAAATCGTCTGCAGGTACATAAACTGCTTGAATCGAAGTTATAGATCCCTTTTTAGTAGAAGCAATTCTTTCTTGCAAAGAACCCATTTCTGTACTAAGAGTAGGTTGATAACCCACTGCGGAGGGCATTCTCCCTAATAAAGCGGATACCTCTGATCCTGCTTGAACAAAACGAAAGATATTATCGATAAATAAAAGCACGTCTTGCTTATTAACATCTCGGAAATATTCCGCCATAGTTAGGGCAGTTAAACCAACTCTCATACGAGCTCCCGGTGGTTCATTCATTTGGCCATAGACTAGAGCTACCTTTGATTCCTCAATATTTTTTTCATTAATTACTCCGGATTCCTTCATTTCCATATAAAGATCATTTCCTTCACGAGTCCGTTCCCCTACTCCACCGAATACGGATACGCCCCCATGAGCTTTAGCAATGTTATTGATTAATTCCATGATCAGTACTGTTTTACCTACTCCAGCCCCCCCAAATAGTCCTATTTTTCCTCCACGTCGATAAGGAGCTAAAAGATCGACGACCTTAATACCTGTTTCAAAGATGGATAATTTCGTATCTAACTCGATAAAGGCAGGCGCAGATCTATGAATAGGGAACGTTGCACTACTATCTACAGGACCCAAATTGTCAACAGGCTCCCCAAGAACGTTGAAAATTCGTCCGAGAGTAGCTCCACCGACCGGAACACTGAGAGGAGCTCCCGTGTCAATCACTTCCATTCCTCTCATCAACCCGTCCGTAGCACTCATAGCTACAGCTCTAACTCGATTATTTCCTAATAATTGTTGTACCTCACAAGTCACATTAATTTGCTTATCGGCAGTGTCTCTACTCTGGACTACCAAAGCGTTATAAATATAAGGTAACTTGCCTGGGGGAAAAGTGACATCCAGCACGGGTCCAATAATTTGATCGATACGACCTGTACTTTTTTCTTCAATTGTGGAAACCCCGGGAGGAGAAGTAGTAGGATTGGTTCTCATAATTATCACATAATTAAAAAAAAGGAATTTGTCGAAATTTTTCTTTTTTTATTGTTGAATAATGCCAAATCAAATCAAAAAAAATCCAAAAGTAAAAAGGAAATGAATTAGTTAATTCAATAAGAGAGAAAAGGGGACCAGGACTTGATTTCGTTGCCCAAGCGAATCCCATTCAATCGTTTACTCATGGAATGAGTCCATTGGAAAGTTCAATCAATCTTTTTTTTCATATACATTTTGCCTTTTGTGGAGGATCTGTGCCTACTCTACTTTCCTATCTAGGACTTCGATATACAAAATATATACTACTGTGAAGCATAGATTGCTGTCAACAAAGAATTTTATTAGTATTTAGTTAGGTATTTGCATTCAAAATAAGAAAAGAGAACTATTAAGAACTTGTAAAATAAGGATTAGGAATTAATTTGGGTTGCGCTATATCTATCAAAGAGTATACAATAATTATGGATTTGGTAAATCAAATCCATGGTTTAATAACGAACCGTGTTAACTTACCATAACAACAACTCAATTCCTATCGAATTCCTATATTGGAATTCCTATAGGATAGAACATACACAGGGTGTACGCATTATATATGAATGAAACATATTCATTAACCTAAGCATGCCCTCAATTTTCTTTAATGAGTTGATATTATATTAATTGAATATCCTTTTTGTTTTACGAGATTTTTGCTAAAGTTTCATTTACGCCTAATTAACATCGAGTAGACCCTGTTATTGTGAGAATTCTTAATTCAAGAGTTATAGGGAGGGACTTATGTCACCACAAACAGAAACTAAAGCAGGTGTTGGATTTCAAGCTGGTGTTAAAGATTATAAATTGACTTACTACACCCCAGAGTATGAAACTAAGGATACTGATATCTTGGCAGCATTCCGAGTAAGTCCTCAGCCTGGGGTTCCGCCCGAAGAAGCAGGGGCTGCAGTAGCTGCCGAATCTTCTACTGGTACATGGACAACTGTTTGGACTGATGGACTTACCAGTCTTGATCGTTACAAAGGACGATGCTATCACATCGAGCCTGTTGCTGGGGAAGACAACCAATGGATCTGTTATGTAGCTTATCCATTAGACCTATTTGAAGAGGGTTCCGTTACTAACATGTTTACTTCCATTGTAGGTAACGTATTTGGTTTCAAAGCCCTACGTGCTCTACGTTTGGAGGATCTACGAATTCCCCCTACTTATTCAAAAACTTTCCAAGGCCCGCCTCATGGTATCCAAGTTGAAAGAGATAAGTTGAACAAGTACGGTCGTCCTTTATTGGGATGTACTATTAAACCAAAATTGGGATTATCCGCAAAAAATTATGGTAGAGCGTGTTATGAGTGTCTACGTGGTGGACTTGATTTTACCAAAGATGATGAAAACGTAAACTCACAACCATTTATGCGCTGGAGAGACCGTTTTGTCTTTTGTGCCGAAGCTATTTATAAATCACAGGCCGAAACCGGTGAAATCAAGGGGCATTACTTGAATGCGACTGCGGGTACATGTGAAGAAATGATTAAGAGAGCTGTATTTGCAAGAGAATTAGGGGTTCCTATTGTAATGCATGACTACTTAACTGGGGGATTCACCGCAAATACTACTTTGGCTCATTATTGCCGCGACAATGGCCTACTTCTTCACATTCACCGTGCAATGCATGCAGTTATTGATAGACAGAAAAATCATGGTATGCATTTCCGTGTATTAGCTAAAGCATTGCGTATGTCTGGGGGAGATCATATCCACTCCGGTACAGTAGTAGGTAAGTTAGAAGGGGAACGCGAAATGACTTTAGGTTTTGTTGATTTATTGCGCGATGATTTTATTGAAAAAGATCGTGCTCGCGGTATCTTTTTCACTCAGGACTGGGTATCCATGCCAGGTGTTATACCGGTAGCTTCAGGTGGTATTCATGTTTGGCATATGCCAGCTCTGACCGAAATCTTTGGGGACGATTCTGTATTACAATTTGGTGGAGGAACTTTAGGACATCCTTGGGGAAATGCACCTGGTGCAGCAGCTAATCGAGTGGCTTTAGAAGCCTGTGTACAAGCTCGTAACGAAGGGCGCGATCTTGCTCGCGAAGGTAATGAAATTATCCGAGCAGCTTGCAAATGGAGTCCTGAACTAGCCGCAGCTTGTGAAGTATGGAAGGCGATCAAATTCGAGTTCGAGCCGGTAGATACTATTGATTAACTAGATAAAACTAAAGATAAAGAAGGTATAAATAAAAAAGAAACGAAATAAAAAGAGAAAAAAATCAGTTATGAAATGCAGTAATTCTTCTTTATTCTTCTAATTGATTGCAATTAAACTCGGCTCAATCTTTTTTAGAAAAAAAAGATTGAGCCGAATAAAAATAGATCATGATATGATCATGAGACTTGACAAATTGAGATTCGTCTATTCTATATATCTAGAATATATATATTAAGGTATAATACAATAAAGAAATACAAATAAAATAATAAAATAATAAAATATAGTATTATCATATGATAATGATAATGGAATCAAATACGCAGTATTTACAGAAAAAAGTCTTCGTTTATTGGGAAAGAATCAATATACTTTTAATGTCGAATCGGGATTCACTAAGACAGAAATAAAGCATTGGGTCGAACTCTTCTTTGGTGTTAAGGTGGTAGCTGTGAATAGCCATCGACTACCTGGAAAAGGTAGAAGAATAGGACCTATTCTGGGCCATACAATGCATTACAGACGTATGATCATTACCCTTCAACCGGGTTATTCTATTCCACTTCTAGATAGAGAAAAAAACTAAAGGAGAATGAATGAAAAAAGACATAGTTTGGAAGTTAGACCTTTTTATAGGACTCTCTTTCAATTTCAAAAAAGAGGACGTTTGAAACTTTTAACAGGCGTAATCGTGAGTCAACAAGTGACTCGAACTGTGTGTAAAAAAAGAAGCATTTTTTTTTTTTCAAAATGCTAGAACTAGATAAGGAAGTTTTCTATAACCTTGAGAAAAAGGATAAAAAGGTAGTTTTTTTTTAGTTTATGACTCCGATCAAGAGCGAGAAATCCTTGATTTGGGATTGGACATAGAACCTGGACCCATCGTAGAGACGTTTAGTTCAAAAGAAAGGATCGTATCCTGATGGTAAGAATTATACTTTCGTGGAAATACAGCGCTATAGACTTCAATGCGGTAGAGTAGACGTTTTGTTTCTAATTTTTCTGGACCAAACCTCCGCTCCGACCCAACGATACAATGAATTTTTTCTGTTCATATTCATAAATAAAAAAGATTCGGAATCGCAATGCTACTATATGCGTCCAGAGGAGTATTTGGAATAATATTCTTCTATAATCCATTATTGCGGGGGGTCTTACTAACAGGGCTTCGCTGCACGGGACAGGTCTTCGTCGAAAAGCTAACTCCACCCGGCATTTTCATACCCTTTCTTTGGGTGGTATATCGCCTTTTAAAGTCTAAGAGGGTAGTAGGGGATCTATAGTAGGTAAGATAATTTGCCCTTTGATTTTGATTGAATATACTATTTTTCCGCCTTTACCACGCATTATTGTATGCGCTTCTAGAGAAGTATGTATGCAGGAAGTAAATTCTAACCGCTTTCTTTTGAATCCAATTTCAAATTAGATTAGAAAGATAGAAAGGCCATGAGGATGGGAAAATCAAAATAAAATCTTTTTAATTAGTTCTCCTTTTTTGGAATTTTCTTATTATCCTTTCATTTTTTTTACAGAATATTTTTCAAACTAAAAATAAAAAATACAATACAATAGTCAATATTCCTTATAATAGATATACTTAATTATATCATAAGAATCTTAAGATATTTTTCGACTAGATAGAAATAGTAAATTTGAATTGAGACACCTATTCCATGACGGATTTAAACTTACCTTCTATTTTCGTGCCTTTAGTAGGCTTAGTATTTCCGGCAATTGCAATGACTTCTTTATTTCTTTATGTGCAAAAAAATAAGATTGTCTAGTATTTTTTAGTGTAAGTAATATAATATGGTAGGGTATGTGGCTTTTTCTACACACACTTTCTACACACAAATGAAAAACGGTTATGGATGCGGATATAGGCTACGAGCATAAATGCATGAATATGCAGAGCCAGGTATAGCGAGTTTTATTTTATTTATTTTAATTGAATCAACGAATATTTTTTGAATAGAAAGTCAATGTATCTAACCTATTATTTCACAGGAGTACTAGTTGCTGAAGGCGATTTCAGAATCAAAAAAAGTAAAGTCAAAATTATTTAGCTTATTCTCTCAATTTCAATCGACCGCTGCTGGATTTAGTATATCTAATATGAATTGGCGATCAGAACACATATGGGTAGAACTTCTAAAAGGTTCTCGAAAAAGGGGTAATTTTTTCTGGGCCTGTATTCTTTTTCTAGGTTCACTAGGATTCTTATCGGTTGGGATTTCCAGTTATCTTGGTAAGAATATTATATCTATACTTCCATCTCAAGAAATTCTTTTTTTTCCGCAGGGGGTCGTGATGTCTTTCTACGGAATCGCAGGCCTATTCATTAGCTCCTACTTGTGGTGTACTATTTTGTGGAATGTAGGTAGTGGTTATGACCGATTCGATAGAAAAGAGGGAATAGTGTGCATTTTTCGTTGGGGATTCCCTGGAATAAAACGTCGCGTCTTCCTTCGATTCCTTATGCGGGATATCCAATCAATTAGAATTCAGGTTAAAGAGGGTCTTTATCCTCGTCGTATTCTTTATATGGAAATCCGGGGCCAGGGGATCATTCCCTTGACTCGTACTGATGATAAATTTTTTACTCCACGAGAAATTGAACAAAAAGCTGCCGAATTGGCCTATTTCTTGCGCGTACCAATTGAAGTATTTTGAGGTATCTTTTTTGAACTGAGTTGAATGAAGAAAAGAAGAATTGGAAGAAGAAAAGTTTTCTCAACACAGGGAGGAAGTCCCTTCTAAATTGGATTTGTTATTGTAAGGGGATTTTTAAGTATTTATCTAAAGGAAGGAACAAACGAGGATAAGAGAAATTTGCTTTTAATTTTTTTTTATCCAAGTTAGATATATCGCATACTATTCTTCCTTTTTCATCCGAAAGGGCTTTTTTTTTATTCTATTTCACTATTTCATTCCATCTAGATCTAAGAAAGAACCCAATGCACTGAAATTCCACTAATAACTAATATACAAAAAAGAAGAATAGATACAGGGTATCAAACCTATAGAGTTTTTGCTTCAAAGAAATAGAAATATCATGAAATAGAAATATCATCATATAGAGTCAGGGAATGGAATAGAGTCAGCGAATGAAGCATATTCATTAACAACTCCATTTACAGATCAAAAATGAAAAAAAAGAAAGCATTGCCTTCTTTACTATATCTTGTATTTATCGTACTTTTGCCTTGGGGGGTCTCTTCCTCATTTAACAAATGTCTGGAACTTTGGATTAAGAATTGGTGGAATACCAGGCAATCCGAAACTCTCTTAACTGATATTCAAGAGAAAAGGATTCTAGAAAGATTCATAGAATTAGAAGAACTTTCTCTCTTGGACGAGATGATAAAAGGGAAACTAAAGACACATGTACAAAAACCTCCTACAGGAATACACAAGGAAATAATACAATGGGTCAAAATAAATAATGAGGATCATCTCCATACCATTTTGCATTTCTCGACAAATATAATCTGTTTGGCTATTCTAAGTGGTTCTTTTTTTCTGGGTAAAGAGGAACTTGTCATTTTGAATTCTTGGGTTCAGGAATTCTTCTATAATTTAAATGACTCAATAAAAGCTTTTTTTATTCTTTTAGTTACTGATTTTTTTGTTGGATTTCACTCCACCCGTGGTTGGGAACTAGTAATTCGTTGGGTCTACAACGATTTTGGATGGGCTCCTAACGAGCTTATTTTCACTATTTTTGTTTGTAGTTTTCCAGTAATTCTAGATACATGTTTGAAATTTTGGGTCTTTTTTTGTTTAAATCGTCTATCTCCTTCGCTTGTAGTCATTTATCATTCAATTAGTGAAGCATAAATTCATTTGATCTCCCGATATTAATATTAATCAAATTAGCAAGCATCTTTTTTTAGAAAGAAAGCCCTTTTCCATTTTAGCAAAATTCTTTCTATTTATACCTACTTTAAGGTATTCATCATTGCAGTACAACTGTTGCAGTAGAATGACAACAGATTCGTGTATAGGGAACTAGATTAGCTTAGCTACCTATCTAATTTATTGTAGAAATTCTGGGATCTGCGATTGGACATGGAAAATAGAAATACTTTTTCTTGGGTAAAGGAACAGATAACTCGATCGATTTCTGTATCGATCATGATATACGTAATAACTCGGACATCTATTTCAAATGCATATCCCATTTTTGCGCAGCAGGGTTATGAAAACCCACGAGAAGCAACTGGACGAATTGTATGTGCCAATTGCCATTTAGCTAGCAAGCCCGTCGATATTGAAGTTCCCCAAGCTGTGCTTCCCGATACTGTATTTGAAGCAGTTCTTCGAATTCCTTATGATATGCAATTGAAACAAGTTCTTGCTAATGGAAAAAAGGGAGGGTTGAATGTAGGTGCTGTTCTTATTTTGCCCGAGGGATTCGAATTAGCGCCGCCCGATCGTATTTCCCCTGAGTTAAAAGAAAAGATAGGAAATCTTGCTTTTCAGAGTTATCGTCCCGATAAAAAAAACATTCTTGTGATAGGCCCTGTTCCCGGTAAGAAATATAGTGAAATTGTCTTTCCCATTCTTTCCCCTGATCCTGCTACGAAGAAAGATGCTCATTTCTTAAAATATCCCATATATGTAGGGGGAAACCGAGGAAGAGGACAGATCTATCCTGATGGTAGCAAGAGTAACAATACAGTCTATAATGCTACGTCAACAGGTATAGTAAGAAAAATACTACGTAAAGAAAAGGGGGGGTATGAAATATCCATAGTTGATGCATCAGATGGACGCCAAGTGATTGATATTATACCTCCCGGACCAGAACTTCTTGTTTCAGAGGGGGAATCCATCAAGCTTGATCAACCATTAACAAGCAATCCTAATGTGGGAGGTTTTGGTCAGGGGGACGCAGAAATCGTGCTTCAGGATCCATTACGTGTCCAAGGCCTTTTGTTCTTCTTCGCATCCGTTATTTTGGCACAAGTTTTTTTGGTTCTCAAAAAGAAACAGTTTGAAAAGGTTCAATTGTACGAAATGAATTTCTAGGTCCCGGGATTTCTTACCATCAAGTTGGTAAAAAGCCTCGATTTATTGGCAATTGCTAGAATTATCTATGATCTATTTTGGAAATCCTTTTTTTGTTTAGACTGCTTTTTGTTTATGAGATGTCTGGAATTCCTTATTTATATCCCATGCAAAAGAAGAGAATCCAAGGCAAAGGCGAGAACAATCAAATTAAAATTTCTTCTTTTTCGGAGGGATTGCAGGTCTTCTTAATCGTCTATTCGGCACAAGAAAAAGCCTTTTTCTTGTGCCGATTCTTCTTGTATCAAAATAAGAATCCTTTTTCTTCCTAATTCGTCAAAGATTACTATTTCTTCTTTATTCGGGTCTGTCTCTTGGACCTCTTTTTCTTTTGCTTAGGTTTAGCCGAGGTAGTGGACAAACAGAGGGGAAGAAAATATGGCGGGGGAAAAATTTCTTGTGATTGTGAGCAAATTGCTTGGCTTGTTTAATTAAGTTCAACTTCAAATTTACAGAAATTTTGCAAAAAAAAAGTAAACTCTTCCATTGAAGGTTTTTTTATTTTTAGGCTAGTTGAATAGTTTTGATTAAGGTTTTATTAGTTTATTACTCGAAACTAAATCAAGGATTTTCAGGATACTTCCTTCGTGGAATAAGATATTGGATCCTCGAGTGATCTCTTTTTCTTGTTGCTTCATAAGAGTGAATCGAATAGATTCAATTCGCGTTATAAGAGTAAAATAAAAATTCCGCGGGTCCTTTCCGCTCTAATCAGATAAAGGGGGGTAAGGACCCGCTAAGCTCCTACTTTTTCATGTTTACAATCTGGTCCCTCCGATTACTATAGAGATGAACCCAATCCAGAATATGAACCATAAAAGAAAACACCTACTAAACCAATCACAGCAATACCAGCTACAGTACCTATCAGCCAAAGAGGAATTCTTCCAGTAGTATCGGCCATTTCCCCTACTTTCCTCCACATTTTATCAATTGGTCATGCTAGAGACAAAAACAGTCATGGGTAGTTATAAGGATGGTATCCTTCCAAATGGGATAAGAGAATTCTTATTAGTCTCTTTCTTTCTCTCAATTGAAGAAGTAATTGGAAAATAAAACAGCAAGTACAAAAATGAGTAATAAACCCCAGTATAGACTGGTACGATTCAATTCAACATTTTGTTCATTCGGGTTTGATTGTGTCATAGTTCTATAGTTGGAATTTGTTTTATCGTTGGATGAACTGCATTGCTGATATTGATCCCAAGAAAAAAACAGTAGGTACAGCTAGTCCGTGAATAGCCAGCCATCGCACTGTAAAAATAGGATAGGTTCGATCTATGGTCATTGAGGGCCTCCTAAAAGGATCTACTAAATTCATCGAGTTGTTCTAAAGAATCAAAACGGTCGGTTATTAACGGAATTCCTTGTCGGCTTTCCGTGAAATACTCGTTTGGCCTAGGACTTCCAAACACGTCATAAGCTAAACCCGTACTGACAAATAACCAACCCGCAATGAATAGGGAAGGTATAGTAATGCTATGAATAACCCAGTATCGAATACTGGTAATAATATCAGCAAAAGAACGTTCTCCCGTGCTTCCAGACATGCTGAACTCCCAAAATTTTTGTACATTCAAAAAAGGAATTGATTCCGTAAAAGATGGGATCGACCAGTAAATAGAAAATTACTGATATTTCATCCTTGTGAGATTGTCAATTTTGTACCAAAGGTGTATTTTGAGTATACCGAATTAGTATAGCTATCCTTCCTATGGCACAGCAATCTGGTTTTGCCTGGTTCCGAAACATAATTACTTTTTTATTTTTTTTTTGTCTATAGGTAAGCTATATGTTATTCAAGGCATCAATAGAAAACCCCATTTTTGTAGGTTCTACTTACTTTTCATTGGCTTCGGAATAATAGAGTAATTCGGAATAGCAGCCAAAATCTTGGGAAAATCTAAGTTAATGATCAATAGGTTTGGATAAATAATTTAGGAAGGATATTCTCATACTGACACAATACAAGGACAAGTATATGTGAAATCTATCCTTTCATAATTCGTAATTCATCCTTGTATTGTTTGTTGGATTAGGTCTAACTTTCTTGACCAAACTGCGAGCGCGGAACTTTACGAGATGAAATAGGGAAAGACAGAAGATAGAATAGAACTTAAAAGGATAATTGAAGTGACTCGTCTTCGAATCTACTTTGGTTGGAGTTCGAAAAAGGAATAAAAATAAAGTAAATTCAAGGAAGAGCTTTCTTTTTTTTTTTTTTTTAACAGCCCCTTGGCAGGTCGTGGAATGCTTTTGTTCTCCTCTTATTCCATATGGAATACAATCAGTTAAAATAAGAAGGAATAGGGGAATATTCGATCGTTCACTCCAAAAAGAGGGTCCTATTGAAAAAGAAATTATCCAAAATAGAAAGAAGTTTTTTTTTTCAAATTCAATTGTTTATTTATCTCTTATTCAAAAATTTCCCTGAAAATTGAATTTCTTTTTTTCATTCAATGGGGTTAGATGATCTAGTTCTTAATATTATTACTTTACTCAATTGACAAATTCCACAACAAATCTCTTGATTCGGAATTAGGGACTCATGTATCATCTGATGAATCCACTTTCTTTTACACTTCTGTATCTTACTCTATCTTGTTTTTTAGTATTATCTAAAATAACTGATGAATTATGAATTTTCCATAACTTAGGTAAATGCTTTACCAACATATGTAGTGTAGTAAAAAAAAATAAATGGAATTTAACTCTTTCATGCTTACTTTAACTAGTTATTTTGGTTTTCTACTGGCTGCTTTAACTATAACCCCAGCTCTATTTATTGGCTTGAACAAGATACGCCTTATTTGAATTGACTGAATAATTATAATTCAGAAAAGAAAAATCTTTCTTTGGGATTCCTGGCATTCTACGACTCTTTTCCAGACTAATTAGGAATTCTTTTCTTGGTCATTGAGATTCGTGGATAATTTAGAGTACTATTTAGGGATAGATCGTACCTCTTTTTTTATCCCCTCGAACAAATCGAAATGATTGAAGTTTTTCTATTTGGAATCGTCTTAGGCCTAATTCCTATTACTTTAGCGGGATTATTCGTGACTGCGTATTTGCAATACAGGCGTGGGGATCAGTTGGATCTTTGATTGAGTCATTTTTTTTTTTTGATTGACCTCCTCCAGACCAGAGAGGAGGTCAAATTGAAATTGGAGTTACAATTCAATTTTGTTAAGTTATTTTACTCTGCTTCGACATAAAATAGATGGAATCACGCTCTGTAGGATTTGAACCTACGACATCGGGTTTTGGAGACCCGCGTTCTACCGAACTGAACTAAGAGCGCTTTCATTCATTCAAAAAGAAAATCTTTTTCTATTCCTAATGTATCTCACGTACGTATAGTCTCCACAAATTCAAGTTATACCCACTTTACTTTAATTGATCTCGTCGCTACTGCCTATAAAGAAGAAAGAAGTAATAGGTAGGGATGACAGGATTTGAACCTGTGACATTTTGTACCCAAAACAAACGCGCTACCAAGCTGCGCTACATCCCTTTTCCAAATTAAATTGTTGTACAATGCCATTGTACACAATTCCTGTCTTCTTTTCCACATCATAATTTTCTTCTTCTTTCTTTCTCTATCTATATATAGAACCCTCGTGTCATTTCTTCTTTTTGGTCTCATATAATTAAGGAATTATATACATATAAAATCCAATATAATTTCGCCTATAAAAGAAGGATTACTTTTCCTTGGTAATATATAGGAAGAAGGGGTCATCTTTTTCTTTTTTAGGGATAGGAAAATTTCGTCGATATGGTTCATTTTATATATAGCATAACAATCTTGGGCAAGAGTTTATGATCATATATGTATTCCAACAAGGAAGGAGGATTTTCAATGCGGGATATAAAAACATATCTCTCTGTAGCACCCGTGCTAAGTACTCTATGGTTTGGTGCTTTAGCAGGTTTATTGATAGAAATTAATCGTTTATTCCCAGATGCTTTGTCATTCCCTTTTTTTTAATTCTAGTTATTGCTATGGGAGGGATAGATTTCTTCGTGATATGACAAAATTTGATCCTTTTCAATCTTTTTTTAGTATCGGAAGGAAAAAGAAAGAAAAGATGGATTGGGTTGAACCTCAGAGTCATTAAAAATTTGGTAAACCCCATTTTTGAAAATAGAAATTCAATTTAAAGGGGTACCCAAGCTAAATAAGGCCTCAGAAATCAGAGCATAGAAAAGGCGGGGCTGGCTAATTAAATGAAAGGATTTCGAACCAAAATCTTTGCTAATTCGACAAGGATTGTATTCTTTAATTATTTCTCTATTTTTTATTACTTAATTAAAGAATAAAAAAAAATTATTCTAATGAATTTTATTCTTCTTCTTCGGATTCAAAATAGAAGAATAAAAGAATAAGTAGAAGAATTAAGTTAAGTCAATCCAAAAAGAAAAGGAGGTTCATGGCCAAGGGAAAAGATGTTAGAATCAGAGTTATTTTGGAATGCATCAGTTGTGTTCGAAAAGGTGCCAATGAGGAATCGACGGGGATTTCTAGATATAGTACTCAAAAGAATCGCCACAATACACCCGGACAATTAGAATTCAAAAAATTTTGTCGTTATTGTCGCAAGCATACGACTCATCACGAAATAAAGAAATAGGAACATCGTGTGTTTGATCTTTCCAAACAACAGAAAGAGTAAGAACTTCATATTTAATATATAAAGAAAACATAGTATAGAATACAAAATACAAATCAACTCATCTGATTTCCGGTAGATATTATTTCATATGTATAGAGGGTATTCATATACTATAATATGAATCAAATAAGATATGGATCAAAGAAAAACTACTTCTTCTGGATCCTAAATTAATAAAATAAAGAAGTGAATTTTCAAATTTTCAAATTTTAAATAAGGAATAAATCATGTATACATCTAAACAACCTTTTCTTAAATCTAAGCAACCCTTTAGTAAATCCAAGCAAACTTTTAATAAATCCAAGCAACCCTTTCGTAAATCCAAGCAAACTTTTCGTAAATTCAAGCAACCTTTTCGTAAATCTAAACAACCTTTTCGTAGGCGTCCCCGGATTGGCCCGGGAGATCGAATTGATTATAGAAACATGAGTTTAATTAATAGATTTATTAGTGAACAAGGAAAAATATTATCGAGACGAATAAATAGATTAACCTTGAAACAACAACGATTAATTACTCTTGCTATAAAACAGGCTCGTATTTTATCTTTCTTACCGTTTCGTAACTATGAGAACGAAAAGCAATTTCAAGCCCAGTCAATTTCAATAATTACAGGTTCTAGACCCAGAAAAAATAGACATATTCCTCAATTAACGCAAAAGTACAATTCCAATCGAAACTTAAGAAACAACAACCAAAATTTAAGAAACAACAACCGGAACTTAAGTTCCGATTGTTGATGTTTTATTCGAATTCGAAAGGGCCAGACCTATATATATTATAAAGAAAGTAATCCAGCTCGTTGATTCCTACCACTTAATCTTAATTTATTGTATCTTCCCGGAGTTCCCTCTCCGGGAATTCATCTTTTATTATTCCAGTATATTACTTTATTTATACCTTTAATTGATGATCTTTATTTTATTGGAAATCGTGTAAAGATTATTTGGATTTGATACAGCTACTTGTGCAAGCATTTTACGATTAAGAATCAATTTCTTCTTGTACAGGTTGTGTATTAATTTACTATAACTATCGAATACTTTATATACCCGCGTTGCTGCGTTTATCCGAGTGATCCACAAACGACGAAAATCCCTCTTTTGCCTACCTCTATCTCGATGAGAGGAAACAAAAGCTCTTTTTACCTGTTGGGTAATCATTCGATTAAGTCTTAAATGAGCCCCTCTAAAGTTTGAGGCAAATGAACGCATTTTTGTTCGTCGTCTCCGGGCTATATATCCTCGCGGAACTCTGGTCATTGAATCAAATTAACCTTAATGAATAACTAATGATTTCTCTTCTTTTAGCCACCCTTTTTCTCATTAATAACAAAACTAATTATTCCGATATATAAAATATTAATTCCAATGGCTTTTGCTATAGTAACCTTCCCAACCACGATTTTTTATTCCACTCCGTTCAGTTATTTCTATACGAAATAACAAATTCATTCTAATAATACTAAAAAAAATAGTGGGTTCCATCGTTTCTATGGTTCCCTTTTAAACGGTGAGGCCCTCTCTATACACCGGAGCCCTTTCTTTCATCAAAAGGTATTGCGAACTTGTATAGTCCACATTCTTTGGCTCTACCTATCCATTATAGAGTAAATAGCTCTTTTCACAATAAGAGTTATCCATACAGTGACGGTATTTAATTATGAAAGTTGGCTAAGTAGCTGACCCTGTTAGTCCGTTCTTTTAAGATAAAGGAGCATAAGCCTTTTTCTTTTTATTACTATTTCCTCCGCTTAATGGATAACCATTTGCTACCAATGGGAGAATTGCTTCTTATTTCCAATTTAGATAATTGGATTTGCACCAAAGGAAACCATAAATTCCATATACCATAGAAATCTAGGATAGAGAAGCTATATCCTATTCATTGGTACTAATCATGGATACTTCAATTTTTTTTATATTTGTTTGAAGTCATGATCTGAACGAGTCGCACATACACCCTAGCACATGTTCCTCGACGCTGAGGGCATCCTTTAAGCGCGGCCGTTTTTCGAGCATTTCGTATTGGCTGTCTTGCGTTTCTAATAAGTTGTTTAACCGTCGGCATGTTGTATGTATATAGAAAAAAATGGATTGGTTTAGATCCATCTTAACCTGATGATTGCTCATCATGAAGTCTTTCTATTTTCTATTAAATCGAGGAAAACACGAATTTAGCTGTGAAATAACTTTACAAGAAATCCGGACACTACCAATCCTTAAACATTTCTGGAAACCACACTGGATCAGTATCGCAGTGCTTGTCAATCATTTCATCCCCTACAATATCGACAAGTCCATAAGCTTTGGCTTCGTCTGCTGACATAAAAACATCCCTTTCCATGTCTTCGGATACAACCCAAAAAGGCTTGCCTGTTCTTACTGCATAAACCCTTGTGATCATTTCGCGAACTTTGTGTAACTCTTCTACTTCTAGTAAAAATTCTGGTGTCCTTGCCCGATAATAAGCACTAGCAGGTTGGTGAAGCATAATCCTCGCGTGAGGGAATGCTATACGCTTGGTGGGTTCTCCTCCAAGCAGAATGAAGGACGCCATGGAGGCGGCTATTCCGAGGCATATTGTATATATATCTGGTGTCACCGTTTGCATCGTATCAAAAATAGCCATTCCTGAGATTAGCCACCCGCCTGGGGAGTTTATAAACAAAAAAATATCACTAATTCCATCTTCTATACTCAGATATACCATGAGACCTGTAATATGATTCGTGATCTCGCAACGAATCTCTTGACCTAAAAAAAGTGTCCTTTCTCGATACATAACATTGTATAAGTCAACCCAAGTCGCTTCTTCATCTCCAGGAATCCGGTAAGGTACTTTTGGAACACCAATGGGCATATTAGATTAATATTATTAAATTTAAGTAAGAAAACCACACTTTAATATGGAAACGTAAGAATGGAACAGAAAGAAAGAATCCGCAGTTTATTGTCTTAATTTTTATTCTTATTCTATATGAATATTATAGATTCTATTAATACGTAGATTGAAAGGTTATACATATAAGGAATGTAAGACAGATTGAATAAAGAAAAGGGAATGGGTGATTTGAATGCTAAACAAAGAGGGGTAGCGATCTATTCTTCGTTTTTTCCAAATTGGCCAAGTTACCCATTGCATATTGGCACTTATCGAGTATAGAATAGATCTGCTTCTCTTTCTTCTTATGAACAGAATTGGCTTCTTATTTTTAATGGAATGAAATAAATATTCGCGCTTTCTGACACAGAATCCCCTAGAAGGGTTAGGTACATAGGATATGGATAGTCTTTTTCAATGCGATAAAATAAAGCGACATCGTGTCTATTTTTCTTTGCTAAAGGGGTATTTCCATGGGTTTGCCTTGGTATCGTGTTCATACTGTCGTATTGAATGATCCGGGTCGATTGCTTGCGGTGCATATAATGCACACAGCTCTAGTTTCTGGTTGGGCTGGCTCAATGGCTTTATACGAATTAGCAGTTTTTGATCCCTCTGATCCTGTTCTGGATCCAATGTGGAGACAAGGTATGTTCGTAATTCCCTTCATGACTCGTTTAGGAATAACGGATTCGTGGGGTGGTTGGAGTATTTCAGGAGGAACTGTAACAAATCCGGGTATTTGGAGTTATGAAGGTGTGGCAGGTACGCATATTGTGTTTTCTGGCTTGTGTTTCTTGGCAGCGATCTGGCATTGGGTATATTGGGACCTAGAAATATTCTCTGATGAGCGGACGGGAAAACCCTCTTTGGATTTGCCCAAGATCTTTGGAATTCATTTATTTCTTGCAGGGGTGGCTTGCTTTGGCTTTGGGGCATTTCATGTAACGGGTTTGTATGGTCCTGGGATATGGGTATCCGATCCTTATGGACTAACTGGAAAAGTACAAGCTGTAAATCCAGCGTGGGGTGCAGAAGGTTTTGATCCTTTTGTTCCGGGGGGAATAGCTTCTCATCATATTGCTGCGGGTACATTGGGTATATTAGCGGGCTTATTCCATCTTAGTGTCCGTCCGCCTCAACGTCTATATAAAGGATTACGTATGGGCAATATTGAAACTGTACTTTCCAGTAGTATCGCTGCTGTTTTTTTTGCAGCTTTCGTAGTTGCTGGAACTATGTGGTATGGGTCAGCAACGACCCCAATCGAATTATTTGGGCCTACTCGTTATCAGTGGGATCAGGGATACTTTCAGCAAGAAATATATCGAAGAGTTAGCAATGGTTTAGCCGAAAATCTTAGTTTATCAGAAGCTTGGTCTAAAATTCCCGAAAAATTAGCCTTTTATGATTATATTGGTAATAATCCGGCAAAAGGGGGATTATTCAGAGCAGGCTCAATGGACAATGGGGATGGAATAGCTGTTGGATGGTTAGGACATCCCGTCTTTAGAGATAAAGAAGGACGTGAGCTTTTTGTACGCCGTATGCCTACTTTTTTTGAAACATTTCCGGTTGTTTTGGTAGATGAGGAGGGAATTGTTAGAGCAGACGTTCCTTTTAGAAGAGCAGAATCCAAATATAGTGTTGAACAAGTAGGTGTAACGGTGGAGTTCTATGGTGGCGAACTTAATGGAGTAAGTTATTCTGATCCTGCTACTGTAAAAAAATATGCGAGGCGTTCTCAATTAGGGGAAATTTTTGAATTAGACCGGGCTACTTTGAAATCTGATGGTGTTTTTCGCAGCAGTCCAAGGGGTTGGTTCACTTTTGGTCATGCTACCTTTGCTTTGCTCTTCTTTTTCGGACACATTTGGCATGGCGCTAGAACATTGTTCCGAGATGTTTTTGCTGGTATTGATCCAGATTTGGATGCTCAAGTGGAATTTGGAACATTCCAAAAAGTGGGAGATCCAACTACAAGGAAACAGGCAGTTTGATACACATTGTTATAGTATCTTTCACCTCTCTTTTTTGATTTGACATGGGAAACATCTCCCATCCTTTCTTTGACTCTTTTTCTTTCTTTATATGGGAAATTATCCCAAATGACAAATGAATAGGTGTGGAAGTTATAATTGTAAATAAACCAGGATCGAATCTATGGAAGCATTGGTTTATACGTTCCTTTTAGTTTCGACTTTAGGGATAATTTTTTTCGCTATCTTCTTCCGAGAACCACCTAAGGTTCCACCAACTCCAACTAAAAGAATAAAATAATTTCATTTAAGTAAGAAGTCCCCCTATCTGGGAGACTTCTTACTTAAATTAGTCTCCGTGTTCTTCGAATGGATCTCTTAATTGTTGAGAGGGTTGCCCAAACGCGGTATATAAGGCATACCCAGTAAAGCTTACAAGTAAACCAGATATGGAGATGGCGACTAAAGTTGCTGTTTCCATTTTTATAGAATTTCAAGATTACAATGGATCTACGAAAAGATCGTGTATTTACAACTACAACGGAATAGTATACAAAGTCAACACCAATGATTAAATAGAATTTATGGCTACACAAACCGTTGAAGATAGTTCTAAACCTAGGCCAAAACGAACTGGTGCAGGTAGTTTACTGAAACCCTTGAATTCGGAATATGGGAAAGTCGCCCCGGGTTGGGGGACTACTCCTTTTATGGGGATCGCAATGGCTTTATTCGCTATATTCCTATCTATCATTTTAGAAATTTATAATTCTTCCGTTTTACTGGACGGAATTTTAACCAATTAGGTTTCTACTAACTAAAACTAGGAAGTCAGAGTTTTTCCATCCAAAAAAGCCTTTCTAGTTTAAGATCTACATTTCTAGATATTATGGTAGTTCGACCGCGGAATTTTTTTTGTTTCGGTATCTCTGGAATATGAGTGTGTGACTTGTTAGAATTGATCCTATTGATAATACATAGAAAGGGCCTGTTATCTCTATCAAGATGATTCTAATTCGTCAGATATTATTTATTCTAGTATCTGGAACACGAAATAGATAGAGTGGATCAAAAAAAAATGGAACTATGATTCATACTCACTATTAAGACCTCGCAACCAGACTGAAAATTCAAGTAGTTCTTAAATAAAAATAAAAAAGAAATTTTCTTCCTTCCAATTTTGTTTGCCCAAAAGACAACTTTTTTTCTCTCGATTTTGTCGAGTCATTACACTGATTCAATAAATGATTATCAAGCGGTTCTTATTCGAAGAACCCTTGCCTTTTGTTTAGCTTGAGACTAAATCATCGTGGCTCTAGTATGAATCTAAGGTTTTAATTGAACTGATTCATAGGATCTCAACAAGATAATTTCTATATTACGCATAAAAAAACAAATCCTTTATAGGGAAGAGAAAAGTCAAGAAGCCTCTAATGACCAACATAAGGGAAAGGAAGAAAGAAAGACGCGCCAACTTGAGATTTTTTGGCATTATCATCACAAAGAAGATATTCCGGATTTTTCTTATTTGATATCTTCAAGGCAAATCGACCCAATTCAGTGGCTGATGAAGTTTTGAACCTTTTTTCTAATATTCGTTGAAAATTTTTGTGTTTCTGCTTGAGCCGTACGAGATGAAATTTTCATATACGGCTCTTAGAGGGGGACTCGGGTTAGTTACCTATCTCAATAAAGTATATGATTGGTTTGAGGAACGTCTTGAGATTCAGGCAATTGCAGATGATATAACTAGTAAATATGTTCCTCCCCATGTCAACATATTTTATTGTTTAGGGGGAATTACACTTACTTGTTTTCTAGTACAAGTCGCTACCGGTTTTGCTATGACTTTTTACTACCGACCAACCGTTACAGAGGCTTTTTCCTCGGTTCAATACATAATGACCGAGGCCAACTTTGGTTGGTTAATCCGATCAGTTCATCGATGGTCAGCAAGTATGATGGTTTTAATGATGATCCTGCATGTATTTCGTGTGTATCTCACAGGGGGATTTAAAAAACCCCGCGAATTAACTTGGGTCACAGGTGTGGTTTTGGCTGTTTTGACTGCATCATTTGGTGTAACTGGTTATTCTTTGCCTTGGGATCAAATTGGCTATTGGGCAGTCAAAATTGTGACAGGTGTACCTGACGCCATTCCGGTAATAGGATCGCCTTTAGTGGAGTTATTACGCGGAAGTGCTAGTGTGGGCCAATCCACTTTGACTCGTTTTTATAGTTTACATACCTTTGTACTGCCTCTGCTTACTGCCGTATTTATGTTAATGCACTTTCCAATGATACGTAAGCAAGGTATTTCGGGTCCTTTATAGGGAAGGCATATCATAGAGAATTATAATTATCATATATCATATCGGGTAGGTTTTGGTATTTCATTGCTACAAGCATGGGTTATTGTAAAATAACACATGTCATTTGGATACTTCTCTTCAACTCCAAAGTATTTTTATACAATACAAATAGTTGAAGTTAATTTTACGAAAGAAAAAGGCGGATTATGGGAGTGTGTGACTTGAATTATTGATTTGGCCATGCAGATAAAGAATTGGATCTGCCACATTAGAATTCACAACCAAAGGTGTCTCCGCATCCAATCAACATGTAAGTCCCCTACCTAGGAAGGATAGGCTGGTTCACTTGAGGAGAATATCTTCTATGATCATACCGCAACCATGTCATCCATGAACAGGCTCCGTAAGATCCCATAGAGTAGAAATGGAATAAGTCATGTGACATGATCCAGTTCTCTATTTATTACACTTACCTTTTTATTATAGTATGGAAATGCATTCATTTTCTTTGCATCGATTGTGATCCGCAATACTATCGGAGTAAAAGAAGGGATCTAAGGAAGAATGTAGGCTAAACTTTTTGATTTTTTATTAGTAACAAGTAAATATTTTGTTTGGAGGTAAGAAACTTGCGATATTGAGGGGATAAATACCAACTAATCAAGAGACATGAGACAATCCACAAAGCAATTGATCATGATCAAATTTGTAAGCCCACTTGGATATTGAGCATTTACCCATAAGAATAGGATTATTTTCAATGAGTAGTTGTAGGTGCAACTTCGGAAAAGAGAATCTGATAAAGCTTTTCTTGCCTAGAGTCATTGAGTCATTATAAACCTTAATTCTATTAAGGATCTTCCGCGGTCTTATTTCTTTCACTCTTGCTCGAGCCGGATGATGATAAATTCTCATGTCCGGTTCCTTTGGGGGATGGATCCTAAAGAGTTCACCTATCCCAATAACAAAGAAACCAGACTTAAATGATCCTGTATTAAGAGCTAAATTAGCTAAAGGGATGGGACATAATTATTACGGGGAACCCGCATGGCCCAACGATCTTTTATATATTTTTCCAGTAGTAATTCTAGGTACTATTGCATGTAATGTAGGTTTAGCGGTTCTCGAGCCATCAATGATTGGTGAACCGGCAGATCCGTTTGCAACTCCTCTGGAAATATTACCCGAGTGGTACTTCTTTCCGTGTTTCAAATACTCCGTACGGTACCCAATAAGTTATTGGGCGTTCTTTTAATGGTTTCTGTGCCAACAGGCTTATTGACAGTACCTTTTCTAGAGAATGTCAATAAATTCCAAAATCCATTTCGCCGCCCAGTAGCTACGACCGTTTTTTTAATCGGTACTGTAGTAGCTCTTTGGTTAGGTATTGGAGCAACATTACCCATTGATAAATCATTAACTTTAGGTCTTTTTTAGATATTTTTTGATTCATTCAACCGTGAAGTACCATAGGTATCTAGGAAATAGTTACTTCCAAGTGAATCTTCCCTAGATACCTAAAATCCATTTTATTATGATCCATTTCGCGAAAATATAGATTGTACCAAAGATGCTAAATTGTTTTCTTTTATTCTAACTCGAAAAAGAAGAAGAAAAAAAATTGCAATGGATTTAAAACGAGAGTTTATTCTTAAGTAAATCAATTGGGAGATGCTTCTCTAGAGTGTCCCATATATGTTTTCTATCTTCCATACGAAAACTGTCAATTCTCAGAAGATCTTCTTCAGTCTTACTCAAAAGGTCCAATAGTGTATGTATATTGGCCCTTTTTAGACAATTATACGTTCTAGAAGTCAATTCTAATTGATCAATAAAAATACAATTCAATGGAATTCCTTTTTTGTTTTTCTTTAGATTAGTTAATCTTTTTTGAAAAGTAAAAAGGGGTGGAGTAAACCTGTTTTTATTTTCTTCGAAACTAGCGCCCTCTTCCTCCGCGTGTAGAAAAGGAAGAAATAAATCAATCAAATTACGAGAAGCCTCATAAAGTGCTTCCTTAGGGGTTAAACTTCCATTAGTCCATATTTCTAGAAAAAGTATCTCGTGTTTTTCATTTCCATTCCCACAAGAAAAAATACTATAATTCACATTTCGAACAGGCATGGATACAGCATCTATAGGATAACTTCCATCTTGATAGTTCTTTCTGAGTTCTGTCTGATATCCACGATCTCTCTTGATCTGTAAATCAATACAGAAATCAATGGGCTCTGTCAAGTTAGCTATAGGTTGTGCCGTATCAACGATTTCTACGGAAGGCGGTAAGATGATATCTTGAGCAGTTATGTATCTAGGACCTTTGACGCAAATGGATGCGTCTCTAACTCCATAGAGATTACTTCTCAATACAATTTCTTTCAATTTAGTAAAATTTCTTGTACGGATTCTTCAATACCTGCTATTGTAGAATACTCGTGCGGCACGCTCCAAATTTTGCACGTGTGATACATGTTCCTTCTATTTCTCCAAGTAAAGCTCTTCGCAAGGCAATACCGACGGTGTCCGCTTGACCTTTTCTAAGCGGGGACAGAATGAAACGACCATAATAAAGGCGCTTA
>NW_028260317.1:0-23738 GCF_056163025.1 Triticum urartu | reverse complement strand
TTACGAAAACTAGACTTTCTCAATTTAGAGACTTAAGAGCAGAAGAAAAAATGGGAAAATTCCACCATCTCCCAAAAAGAGATGTGGCAATCTTGAAGAGAAAATTATCTACTTTGCAAAGGTATCTCGGCGGGATCAAATATATGACGAGATTGCCAGACATTGTGATCGTCCTTGATCAGCAAAAAGAGTATATAGCTCTTCGGGAATGTGCCATTTTGGGGATTCCTACTATTTCTTTAGTCGATACAAATTGTGACCCGGATCTCGCGAATATATCGATTCCAGCCAACGATGACACTATGACTTCAATTCGATTGATTCTTAACAAATTAGTATTTTCAATTTGTGAGGGCCGTTCTCTCTATATAAGAAATCGTTGATTAAGAATATATAGTGAATTCTTGGGCAACTGCGTAAATTTATGGAATCACTTACTTTACTATATCTTTTTTTTTGCATAGAATTTTTTTTGCATAGAAAAAAGAAGGGGAATATTGATATATATTAGAGGGTATTGATATATATTATGATCTGATGTGCTTTCTTGGTATCCTAAATATAAGATTAATACTTCAAGTTGCTGAGTTGAGAAAGAGATGGTTGAATCAAAAGAATTCCTTTTTTGAAGTTCAATTTTTATCAGAGGACAATATGAATATTATACCTTGTTCCATTAAAACACTCAAGGGGTTATACGATATATCGGGTGTAGAAGTAGGCCAACACTTCTATTGGCAAATAGGAGGTTTCCAAATTCATGCCCAAGTACTCATCACTTCTTGGGTCGTAATTACTATCTTGCTAGGTTCAGTTGTCATAGCTGTTCGGAATCCACAAACCATCCCGACCGACGGTCAGAATTTTTTTGAATATGTCCTTGAGTTTATTCGAGACTTGAGCAAAACTCAGATTGGAGAAGAATATGGTCCCTGGGTTCCCTTTATTGGAACTATGTTCCTTTTTATTTTTGTTTCGAATTGGTCGGGTGCTCTTTTACCTTGGAAAATTATAGAGTTACCCCATGGGGAATTAGCAGCGCCCACGAATGATATAAATACTACTGTTGCTTTAGCTTTACTCACGTCAGCGGCATATTTTTATGCTGGTCTTAGCAAAAAAGGATTGAGCTATTTCGAGAAATATATTAAACCAACTCCAATCCTTTTACCAATTAACATCCTAGAAGATTTCACAAAACCATTATCGCTTAGCTTTCGACTTTTCGGGAATATATTGGCGGATGAATTAGTCGTTGTTGTTCTTGTTTCTTTAGTCCCCTTAGTAATCCCTATACCGGTCATGTTTCTTGGATTATTTACAAGCGGTATTCAAGCTCTTATTTTTGCAACATTAGCCGCAGCCTATATAGGTGAATCCATGGAGGGTCATCATTGAATTGACTCTTTTTGGAAATAGTATTTTTTTTTTTTGCAGCTTAGCTCAATTCATGCATGGTTCCAGATAATCTGCTTGGTTGCAAAAAAATAGTTAGAAATGCGTATGAATATATAGCCTAGAGTTGTAGGAGAGAGAATAGAATAGACTATATTATGGAATTTTCAAAGTATATATGCATTAAGGAGGGTGGAGTCAGGCTAGATCTATACTATAATATCCTTAATGTCTATAAGTGGAGTCCTCTTTTATGCAGGTTTCCACTTTAAGCAATGATTTTAGAATCCGATTCAATAGAAAATGAGAAAATATGCAAACAAAATAGAAGAAACAAATGTATATATATAGGATATTATATTATATATTCCTAGGTTAGATTCATTATCTAATCCGATATATGGATATGGAATTCCCTTCTATGTAGTTCGGACAATTCACATTATCATTTCAATTTGATTTCAATTTGTACTTTTTAGTTACTTTACTTCTCCCCAATAGAGCTTAGAAGTAAGAATTTATTGGTTGATTGTATCCTTAACCATTTCTTTTTTTTGACACGAGGAACTACTCACCATGAATCCACTAATTGCTGCTGCTTCTGTTATTGCTGCTGGATTGGCCGTAGGGCTTGCTTCTATTGGACCTGGAGTTGGTCAAGGTACTGCTGCAGGACAAGCTGTAGAAGGTATTGCGAGACAGCCAGAAGCAGAAGGTAAAATACGAGGTACTTTATTGCTTAGTCTAGCTTTTATGGAAGCTTTAACAATTTATGGACTAGTTGTGGCACTAGCGCTTTTATTTGCGAACCCTTTTGTTTAATCTTAAAAAAAAAATTCTTTCGATTTCGATTAGATACTTTTTTCTTTTTTTAGTAAATTGGTATTTGCTTCCACAATTCCAATTATATCAATACTTTATTTAATTTACTCCTATTTATTACTCCTGGAATTATCTATTTATCGGGACAGATAATACCCCATTCTAGGAAGGGCTGAGTTGAGTATTATTAATTTAGAAGATATGCTCACCTTCTTATTTCCCGTCCTTAGTTTAGGAAAGTGGAAAGTTTTTTCCTTTTATTTTAGGAATTTTGGGAACAGAACATTTCAACAAAGGAAGTCTTTCACCGGTCAAACAAGACGTAAGACTTAATCTAAAAGAAATTACTAGATTGAATCTATTTGCATTAAAAAAACCGATCAAAAAAGGGCGAGCGAAGTAAGTGATCGAAAAACTTTGTTCTTTGTTCGTCCTATCTATAAGAGGAGAGCATATGAAAAATGTAACCCATTCTTTCGTTTTTTTAGCTCACTGGCCATCCGCTGGCAGTTTCGGGCTTAATACCGATATTTTAGCAACAAATCTAATAAATCTAACTGTAGTGGTTGGTGTTTTGATTTTTTTTGGAAAGGGAGTGTGTGCGAGTTGTCTATTTCAAGAATAGATTGGATCTATCCGGCTGCACTTTATAATATTTTTTAGTATTTTTCGGATAAATAAGAAAAGGGTGCACGATCTCGACGAATTACTTCTGAATAAATTCAGAAATCATATGGAAGAACCATAGCATTTCGCGACTCATTGGTAAATCAACTTTGATTCTCTATAAACCAAGAATGTGAGACCATTAACACGGTTAAAGCTAAACTGCTTGAAGTCCAGGCAAAAAGAGGTACTCTTTCTACAACTATATTAGTATTAGTACCAATTTAAACGGGAAATAGCTAATGTAAAATTTATCTGATATAGAACACTCATATCGATAAAATGGTTTGAACTATTTACTAGAAAAAAAAGGGGGCACCCTGCCCTTTTTTAACCAATGCCGAATCGACGACCTATGTATAAAAAAGAGAAATTTTTTGGATTTGAAGAAAAAAAAAATAAAAAAGAATTCTATTAATTTTCATTTTCCATTTATTTAGTTAGTTTTTCTTAATGAAATTGAAATTATTAACTAGAGGGCAAATAAAAATAAAGAAACAACTTTGCTGACCATGATATATTTTTATCTAGGCGGAAGAGTCCTCTTAATATTTATCTAGTCTTATATAGGTTTCGGTATATTGAAATATAAACATAAAAAAGAAGATAGAGGATAGGCTCATTACTTAAAAAAAAGATATGGAAATAGCTATAGAAAAAAAAAAAGGAGCGTGAGAGCCAAATGAATCGAAAGATTCATGTTTGGTTCGGGAAGAGATCATAAAAGTTGTAAACTTACAAAATAATCTACTTTCATTAAAAGATTTATTAGATAATCGAAAACAGAGGATCTTGAGTACTATTCGAAATTCAGAAGAATTGCGTAGAGGGACCATTGAGCAACTCGAAAAAGCTCGGATTCGATTACAGAAAGTCGAACTAGAAGCGGATGAGTATCGAATGAATGGATACTCTGAGATAGAACGAGAAAAAGCAAATTTGATTAATGCTACTTCTATTAGTTTGGAACAATTGGAAAAGTCTAAAAACGAAACCCTTTATTTTGAAAAACAAAGGGCAATGAATCAGGTCCGACAGCGGGTTTTCCAACAGGCCGTACAAGGAGCTCTAGGAACTCTGAATAGTTGTTTGAATACCGAGTTACATTTCCGTACGATTCGTGCTAATATTGGCATTCTCGGGTCCCTGGAATGGAAGAAATAATTAAATTAATTAGGCCTTGAACTTCTACTTTCGTTTAGAATTTAGGCATTATTTTTCCCCTTGCTTCCGAAAAAAGAGTCAAGAAACACTAATGGCAACCCTTCGAGTCGACGAAATTCATAAAATTCTCCGCGAACGTATTGAACAATATAATAGGAAAGTAGGGATTGAGAATATAGGTCGCGTAGTTCAAGTGGGGGATGGGATTGCTCGTATTATAGGTCTTGGTGAAATAATGTCAGGTGAATTAGTCGAATTTGCAGAAGGTACTAGGGGTATTGCTCTGAATTTGGAATCCAAAAATGTTGGGATTGTATTAATGGGCGATGGGTTGATGATACAAGAGGGAAGTTTTGTAAAAGCAACAGGAAGAATTGCTCAGATACCCGTGAGTGAGGCTTACTTGGGTCGTGTTGTAAATGCTCTGGCTAAACCTATTGATGGGAAAGGCGAAATTATAGCTTCCGAATCTCGCTTAATTGAATCTCCTGCTCCAAGTATAATTTCCAGGCGTTCCGTATACGAACCTCTTCAAACAGGGCTTATTGCTATCGATTCGATGATCCCTATAGGGCGCGGTCAGCGAGAGTTAATTATTGGGGACAGACAGACTGGCAAAACAGCAGTAGCCACAGATACAATTCTCAATCAAAAAGGGCAAGGTGTAATATGTGTTTATGTAGCTATCGGTCAAAGAGCATCCTCCGTAGCTCAAGTAGTAACTACTTTCCATGAGGAGGGGGCCATGGAATACACTATTGTAGTAGCTGAAATGGCGGATTCACCTGCTACATTACAATACCTCGCTCCTTATACGGGAGCAGCCCTGGCTGAGTATTTTATGTACCGCGAACGGCATACTTTAATAATTTATGATGATCTCTCCAAACAGGCACAAGCTTATCGCCAAATGTCCCTTCTATTAAGAAGACCTCCCGGACGTGAGGCTTATCCAGGGGATGTTTTTTATTTGCATTCACGCCTTTTAGAAAGAGCCGCTAAATTAAATTCTCTTTTAGGCGAAGGAAGTATGACCGCTTTACCAATAGTTGAGACTCAATCTGGAGACGTTTCCGCCTATATTCCTACTAATGTAATCTCCATTACAGATGGACAAATATTCTTATCTGCGGATCTATTCAATGCCGGAATTCGACCCGCTATTAATGTGGGTATTTCTGTTTCCAGAGTAGGATCCGCGGCTCAAATTAAAGCCATGAAACAAGTAGCTGGCAAATCAAAATTGGAACTAGCGCAATTCGCAGAGTTACAAGCCTTTGCACAATTCGCCTCTGCTCTCGATAAAACAAGTCAGAATCAATTGGCAAGGGGTCGACGATTAAGGGAATTGCTTAAACAATCCCAGGCAAATCCTCTCCCAGTGGAAGAGCAGATAGCTACTATTTATACCGGAACAAGAGGATATCTTGATTCGTTAGAAATTGAACAGGTAAATAAATTTCTGGATGAGTTACGTAAACATCTAAAAGATACTAAACCTCAATTCCAAGAAATTATATCTTCTAGCAAGACATTCACCGAGCAAGCGGAAATCCTTTTGAAGGAAGCTATTCAGGAACAGCTGGAACGGTTTTCTCTTCAGTAACAAATAAATTTTGCATGTCTACTCTTGTTAGTAGAATAGGAATCGTTGAGAAAGCTTTTTCATTTGAATCATGCAAAAAAGTTTTCTTTGTTTTTAGTTTAGTATAGTTATTTAAAGAATAGATAGAAATAAGATTGCGTCCAATAGGATTTGAACCTATACCAAAGGTTTAGAAGACCTCTGTCCTATCCATTAGACAATGGACGCTTTTCTTTCATATTTTATTCTTTCTTTTATTTTTTTGCTTCTTCCGAGAAAAAACTGTTAGACCAAAACTCTTTTAGGAAATCAAAAAATCCAGATACAAATGCATGATGTATATATTATATCATGCATATATCATAAAGAAGGAGTATGGAGGCGGTAGTGGGAATCGAACCCGCAACCCCAAGGTTATGAGCCTTATGAGCTACCAAACTGCTCTATACTCTTAAACTAAAGAGGGGTAACTAGTGGATAAAAGAGGGTTGGATACGCCCCTCTACCAATATCTATACAAATAGAATAGTCCATTTATACAGAATGGTAAAGAGGGCTCCTCTATGATTATCAATTCCAGAAATCCATACAAATACGAAAGGGTATTTTATCCTTACCAACTGGATCTTGTTGCACCCGGTAACAAACATTCATAAACCATTTCTCGAAGTACGTGTCCGGATAGCCCAAAATGTCGATAGTTAGCTCTAGGTCTTCCGGTCAAAAAACAACGTCGATGAAGGCGTGTAGGTGCACTATTACGCGGTAGGGATTGCAATTTTTCTCGCATTTTCGTTTTTTCACTCAAACTCAAGGGAGAAACTTTGCTTCTTATCTTTTTTTTTAAAGATTGACGAATCAAATGATATTTCTGTTCTAATTTCTGCCGCTTCTTCTCCCTCTGAATCAAACTTTTTTTTGCCATAATGTGTCGTTGCTATTATTACCAAGTATACGGTTCTAATCCTAGATGGAAAAATAAATAGAAAAAGAAATCTAAAAAGGCAGATCCTCCCTCTCTATCAAGAGTAATGAACTAGGTGCTGATACAGTACAAAAAAACAAACTAAATTAACCAAACTTGCCTGATGTTGAGGCAATCAAGAAAGCTGCATAAGTGAATATATAACCCACGGAAAAGTGAGCTAATCCAACCAATCTTGCTTGCACAATGGAAAGAGCCACGGGCTTATCTCTCCAGCGAATTAAATTAGCTAAAGGTGTGCGTTCATGAGCCCATGCTAAAGTCTCAATTAATTCCTGCCAATACCCCCGCCAGGAAATTAAGAACATAAATCCAGTAGCCCAAACAAGATGTCCAAATAAGAACATCCACGCCCATACCGATAAACTATTCATCCCAAAAGGATTATATCCATTGATAAGTTGTGAAGAGTTTAACCATAGGTAATCTCTTAACCATCCCATCAAATAAGTGGAGGATTCATTAAATTGTGAAACGTTGCCCTGCCATAATGTGATATGTTTCCAATGCCAATAAAAAGTAACCCACCCAATGGTATTTAACATCCAGAAAACTGCCAAATAAAATGCGTCCCAAGCAGAAATATCACAAGTACCGCCGCGCCCTGGGCCGTCACAAGGAAAACTATATCCAAAATCCTTTTTATCTGGCATTAATTTGGAACCGCGTGCATCTAAAGCGCCCTTTACTAAAATCAATGTAGTTGTATGCAAACCTAGAGCAATAGCATGATGAACCAAGAAATCCCCAGGTCCTATTGTTAAGAAAAGCGAATTACTATTCTCATTAACAGCATTCAACCATCCGGGCAACCATAGGCTTCGACCCGCATTGAAAGCGGGGCCATTCGTTGAAGATAAGAGTATATCGAACCCATATGTCGTCTTGCCATGAGCAGATTGTATCCATTGGGCAAATATAGGTTCGATCAAGATTTGCTTTTCTGGAGTACCAAAAGCAAGCATGACGTCGTTATGAACATAAAGGCCCAAGGTATGGAATCCTAGAAAGAGGCTAGCCCAACTTAAATGAGATATGATAGCTTCTTTATGGTCTAACATTCTTGCCAATACATTATCCTCATTCTGTTCCGGATTGTAATCCCTAATGAAAAAAATAGCTCCATGAGCAAAAGCCCCTGTCATGATGAACCCTGCAATATATTGGTGATGAGTATATAAAGCAGCTTGAGTAGTAAAGTCTTGTGCTATGAATGCATAAGGAGGTAAAGAGTACATATGTTGAGCTACTAAGGAAGTAATAACCCCTAAAGAAGCTAGAGCAAGACCTAACTGAAAATGAATCGAATTGTTGATTGTGTCATAAAGGCCCTTATGCCCACGCCCTAATCGACCCCCCGGAGGAGTATGCGCTTCTAAAAGATCTTTAATACTGTGCCCAATTCCGAAGTTAGTTCGATACATGTGACCGGCAATGAGAAAAATAAATGCAATAGCTAAATGATGGTGAGCCATATCGGTCAGCCACAAACTTTGTGTTTGTGGATGGAATCCCCCAAGAAGAGTTAGAATGGCAGTTCCCGCTCCTTGAGCGGTACCAAATAAATGATTACTCGAATCAGGGTTTTGGGCATAAAGATTCCATTGACCCGTCAAAAGGGGTCCCAACCCCTGGGGATAGGGTAATACATCTAAGAAATTATTCCATCGAACGTACTCCCCCCTGGATGCGGGAATAGCAACATGAACTAAATGTCCTGTCCAAGCCAAAGAACTTACCCCGAAAAGTCCTGACAAATGATGATTGAGACGAGATTCCGCGTTTTTGAACCACGAAAGGCTTGGTTTCCATTTGGGTTGTAGATGTAACCAACCCGCTATTAAGGACAGCGTAGAAAGAAATAATAGAAAAAGAGCTCCAGTATAAAGATCCTCATTGGTGCGTAATCCTATTGTATACCACCACTGATAAACTCCAGAATAAGCAATATTCACTGGACCAGCAGCACCTCCTCGAGTAAAGGCTTCCACAGCGGGTTGACCAAAATGAGGATCCCAAATCGCATGAGCAATAGGTCTTACGTGTAAAGGATCCTGTATCCATGATTCAAAATTTCCTTGCCAAGCTACATGAAACAGATTTCCGGACGTCCATAGAAAGATTATTGCTAATTGCCCAAAGTGAGAAGCAAAAATGTTCTGATAAAGACGTTCTTCAGTAATATCATCATGACTTTCGAAATCATGTGCGGTAGCAATACCAAACCAAATACGACGAGTAGTGGGGTCCTGAGCTAAGCCTTGGCTAAACCTGGGAAATCTTAATTCCATAATGCCTTTCAAATCCTCCTAGCCACTATCCTACTGCAATAATTCTCGCTAAGAAGAATGCCCATGTCGTGGCAATTCCACCCAGAAGGTAATGGGTTACTCCTACAGCGCGTCCTTGTATAATGCTCAAGGCTCTAGGCTGAGTAGCAGGAGCAACTTTTAATTTGTTATGAGCCCAAACGATAGATTCAATGAGTTCTTGCCAATAACCACGGCCGCTGAATAAAAACATTAAACTGAAGGCCCAGACAAAATGAGCACCTAAGAAAAAAAGACCATATGCAGATAATGAAGAACCATAAGACTGAATGACTTGCGATGCCTGTGCCCACAAGAAATCTCGAAGCCACCCATTAATCGTAATGGAACTCTGTGCAAAGTTTCCCCCTGTAATATGAGTTACCACCCCTTGATCACTTATAGTACCCCAAACATCCGACTGCATTTTCCAACTGAAATGGAAAATGACTACCGAAATTGCATTGTACATCCAGAATAAACCTAAGAAAACATGATCCCAGGCGGATACTTGACATGTTCCCCCTCGGCCAGGCCCATCGCAAGGAAAGCGAAAACCTAGATTTGCTTTATCGGGTATCAAACGGGAACTCCGAGCAAATAAAACACCTTTCAAAAGTATTAATACAGTCACATGTATGGTAAATGCATGAATGTGATGGACTAAAAAATCTGCGGTTCCTAATGGAATAGGTAACAAAGCCACTTTGCCACCTACTGCTACTAACTCGCCGCCTCCCCACGTTAAGCTAGTACTTGTTGTTGCACCAGGAGCTGTTACGCCAGGCGCAGTAGCATGGATATTTTGTACCCATTGAGCAAAGATAGGTTGTAATTGTATGGCAGTATCCGAAAACATATCTTGTGGACGGCCTAAAGCACTCATGGTATCATTATGAATGTACAAGCCAAAACTGTGAAAACCTAGAAATATACATACCCAGTTAAGGTGGGATATGATTGCATCGCGGTGTCTAAGGACGCGATCTAATAGATCGTTGTATCGAGTAGTTGGATCATAGTCTCTTACCATAAAAATTGCTGCATGTGCAGCAGCACCGACTATTAGAAATCCGCCAATCCACATGTGGTGTGTGAACAAGGAAAGTTGTGTACCATAGTCAGTAGCTAGGTATGGATAGGGAGGCATAGAATACATATGATGAGCTACAACAATGGTTGTAGAGCCTAGCATAGCTAGGTTAAGAGATAATTGAGCATGCCATGACGTTGTTAAGATTTCATAAAGACCCTTATGGCCTTGTCCTGTAAATGGGCCATTGTGAGCCTCCAAAATATCTTTAAGTCCATGGCCAATACCCCAATTGGTCCTATACATATGACCTGCGATTAGGAAAAGAATAGCAATAGCTAAATGATGGTGCGCAATATCGGTCAGCCAGAGACCACCGGTTACTGGATCTAGTCCTCCGCGAAAAGTCAGAAATTCTGCGTATTTGGACCAATTTAAAGTGAAAAAAGGGGTTGCTCCTTCGGCAAAACTAGGATAAAGTTGAGCCAAAAGGTCCCGATTCAAGATAAATTCATGAGGAAGTGGTATCTCTTTAGGATCCACCCCAGCGTCAAGAAATTGGTTAATTGGTAAAGATACATGAATTTGGTGCCCCGCCCAAGAAAGAGACCCAAGTCCTAATAATCCCGCTAAGTGGTGATTCAACATGGATTCTACATCTTGGAACCAGGCCAATTTGGGAGCGGCTTTGTGATAATGGAACCAACCAGCAAAAAGCATTAACGCTGCAAAAATCAATGCACCAATTGCAGTACAATAGAGTTGTAATTCACTAGTTATTCCAGATGCTCGCCAAAGCTGAAAAAAACCAGAGGTTATTTGGATTCCTCGGAAACCCCCGCCTACATCACCATTCAATATTTCTTGCCCTACTATAGGCCAAACTACCTGAGCACTGGGTCCAATGTGAGTAGGATCACTTAGCCATGCTTCATAATTGGAAAAACGGGCGCCATGAAAGTACATGCCACTCAACCAAAGAAAGATAATGGAAAGTTGCCCGAAATGAGCACTAAAGACTTTTCGAGAAATCTCCTCCAAATCACCAGTATGACTATCGAAATCGTGAGCATCAGCATGTAGGTTCCAGATCCAAGTGGTAGTATCAGGGCCCTTAGCTAGTGTTCTTGAGAAATGGCCGGGTCTGGCCCATTCCTCAAAAGATGTTTTTACAGGATCCCTATCCACAACAATTTTTACTTCTGGTTCCGGCGAACGAATAATCATTAAGTCCTCCTCTTTCCGGACAAGACATACAAAGAGACCCGCCAACTGTCTTTTTAGTGAATCTTTGAAAGATATATATTTTGAAAGATAGATTTTGAAAGATAGATTTTGAAAGATAGATATTGTGATTAGTTCTTTTCTTTACTATCTACCATCCTTCTATTTTTTTTTTAGTTATTCACTGGAGCAATTATATATTGAAGTCAATCCGAGGCAAGTGTTCGGGTCTATTATGACATAAAGATTAGGTGCCTAACGGACATTGTTTATCTTGAAAAACAAATATTTCTCGACGTAAGAAAAAAATCTTTTTTATTTTTAATTTAAGAAACTAGTGTATTTTTTTTGAGGGCATAAGCTCCTATCTATATCTACTTTCCTTGAGCATAATATAGGGTTTTTTATTTGATTCTAAATTCCAAGATAACTCATTAGAATTATTAATAAGATGGTCCTAATATATTAGCAATATTTAGATTGCCCCCTCTTTTTATTCACTTTATTACTTCTATTCTAGACCCTATCCCTATGGTTTATTCTTATGAAATATCATATAAAATAGAAGGTATAAGAAATGGATATAATGAAATTCTTGATTCGATCTTACGACCTAATTTATTTGATTAATGGATCAACAACCAAACCACCCATTTTATGAAAAAGAAGGAGCATGGTCTTATTCAAATTCAAAGCGCTTCGTAATCTTCAACCAGTTCTGTGCTTCAATATAATTTCCCGGAGTAAGCGCTATAGCTTGTTTCCAATATTCAGCAGCTTGATCAAACCAAGCTTCCGCAATTTCCGAATCACCCTGTAGAATGGCCTGTTCTCCTCGGTCGGAATAGGAAGTTCCTTCCCTTAGAACCGTACTTGAGAGTTTCCTACCTCATACGGCTCAGAAATTGCTATCTGAATTTCCCCTATCTTAACTGAATTCGATTTATCAAAAATCGATCCAATTTGTTCTTGGGTTAAGCAGAAGAAATTAATTACCTAAGTTTCAAACCCTAATTTTTATCAATAATCAGTTTGATCTTTTTTCCCACCTTCAGAAGAATGAAGCATAGATAGATATAGAGCCTTCGTTCAAATTTTCTGAGAGGTAACTATCCCGGTTTCATATATGAAATCTCTATAGAATCCTTGAAAAAGACTTTTTTCCATAAGAAAGAAAAAAGAACTTACTATCTTTGGGATCTGATACTACACCGCTGCTTAATCCCTTAGTGGATCGGCTCTATTACATAAGCGGATTCCTAAATTTTGCCCCATATCATGGGATAAGTAAGCAGTTTTTTTTAGTTGTATCGACCCAGTCGCTCACTAATTGATCTTTACGGTGCTTTCTCTATCAATTTGAGAAACTTTATCCATAGAGTAGTAGTATAGGCCATACTTTCTTCGTTTTTTGATTCTCGTGAAGTGTCCTTCCTTCCTACAGCTGATAGGGAAAAATCGTTGTTTTTACGATCCCTATGTAGAAAGCCCTTTTTTTCTAGTATTTACTAGAAAATTTGATCCTCTCTTTTTTTTTTTTCTTTCTATAGTGGAGATAGTCGCACGTAATGACAGATCACGGCCATATTATTAAAAGCTTGCGGTAAGAAGGGGTTTCGTTCTAGTGCCCGGAAATAATATTCCAAAGCCTTTGTATGCTCTCCATTGCTTGTGTGTATAAGGCCTATGTTATAGAGTATATAACTTCGATCATAGGGATCGATTTCTAGTCGCGTAGCTTCATAATAATTTTGCAAAGCTTCCGCATAATTTCCTTCGGATTGAGCCAACATCCGTTACGGTCGTTCATTCTATTCAAAAAATCTCCGTTCCAAAACCGTACATGAGGTTTTCATCTCATACGGCTCCTCCCTTCTGTACATAATAGTACTAAGCGAAATAATCTATAGAATCAAAATAGAATTAGTCCCGTCTCATTATGAACCGAAAGGGGCTGGTATTTTTCCAAGAAATCTCTAGCCAACCTTCCCACAAGAGGTTTTTCTTAACACCAATGAATTCTATTAATGCTAGAGGAAAACGATAGCTCCAATAATTTCTTTGTTCTCAACGCCTCCTATTTAGAGGAATTAGCTACTTCAACGATCTTTGATGGTTATAGGGGTATCCAAAGTACAAACCTGATGGTTGTTTGTTATCCCAACCATTCTTCCCAGCCCTGATACCGATCAGGAAAGGGGTAATTTCTAACAAAGTTTTTCTCTTGTTGATTCCTATTTCTAGGTGTAGTGCTTTTCTCCCCTATGCTGCCTACGGATACTAATAGAGTAGGATTGGCCTGTAATCCATACCATACCATATCCTGTAGGTGTAACCTTTCGCTCAATACTCAAATCTACAATTGAAGTATCTGAAGCCGCATCAATCGAGGATACACGACGGAAGGAATTGTTAGTTCGCCTCACCTTCCCGAAGCGTGGGTTTGTTTGCTTTACAAATTTGGTTCTCTCTATGCCAACCCCCCTCTCTTTTTCGTAAGACTGAGGTATAGGTAGGGCTAAAAAAAAGCAAAAAAAAGAGTCAAATCGCACCATCTCTATAATAAGTAAATGCCTTTTTTTCTCCTGAGGTTGTCGGAATTATTCGCAATAAAATATTGGCTACAATTGAGGAGGTCTTATCAATGAAATTTCCATTTCCACGGGATCTAGGCATAATTCCCAACCCATTCTATATAGAATTGTTTTCATTCCTTCACAAAATAACATAAAAACAAACACATTCGATTCTTATAATTATAAATAGATTGATCCATATGCTCTACTCTAAATCCATATGCTTTAAATGGATAAGAGAGATATGGATTTTCCGCTCAGCTCAAATTGTATCCTTTTCCTTCTGCTTGGACACGAAGAGATATGAAATATTTGACTAAGACTGGATTTCATTCCACTTTCCTATTTCTGAACAACAACTTATGTTATCAACTATTTCGTGTTTTCAAAGTTATTAATTGTCTCATACCCTATTTTTGATTTCGATAGTATGGTGTAGCGTATCTTATGCAAACGGAATTCTAAGGTTTCTTTATTTTATTATGCAATAAGAAGAATTCTTCCATTTTCTTTTTCTTTAGTTGCGGGAAAACCCAAATTAAAACTTTTATTTTATAGCGAGCGCAATTTCTAGTAAAAAATCCTGTATCCTTCCACTTAGATCAAAAGGAATTTTTCCAATAGAACTATGGAACCCCCGAGTGGTTGCGGTTGTACCTGTACTGCAGGAATAAGAAAACTCGCTATTCACTCAGTTTATTTTCCATAATAAGTTATGTAGGAGAGATGGCCGAGCGGTTCAAGGCGTAGCATTGGAACTGCTATGTAGACTTTTGTTTACCGAGGGTTCGAATCCCTCTCTTTCCGTTTTTCTTAATTCATCAACGTTAAGGATCACAATGTATCAAATCAAATAACAATTTTTTCCAGCAATAATATAATATCTTATATTATCTTATTTTGATTTAATAGAAATTAGAAATTCTCTATAGCAAATTACTGTGGTATGTAAAATACACATAGAGGAAAAAAGAAAAAAGGATCCTAATCCTAGGGTTAATCAATTTTAGCTAGTTGATGGGAAAATACAAATTAATGGTAATGGTCTTAGGGCGATTTAGTTCGGGGAAAGGGGAAGGGGAAGAAAATTCTATGAACCTTTCCTTTTTTCGTTAAGTTCAAGTCTGACGAGAGTAATATTCTACAACTAACAACTCATTTATTTTGAGACCGACCCACTTCCTATCTAGGATTTTATTTACTAGTCCTTTATATTCCAACGTGTCAATCGCCAAATGCTTTGGCAATTTCCCCGGGTCCGATGAAGCAATATAATTTTGAACCAGACCTTTTGATCTTTGGTTATCTTTCGTAGTAATAATATCTCGGGGTTTGCAACGAAAACTTGGTATATTGACTATACGACCATTAACTAAAATATGTCTATGGTTGACTAATTGGCGGGCCCCAGGAATGGTTGAAGCCATACCCAATCGAAAAAGGATATTATCCAAACGCATTTCAAGTAATTGTAGTAAAACCTGGCCTGTTGACCTTTTTGCTTTTCCAGCGATATGTACATATCTAAGTAATTGTCGTTCTGTCAGACCATAATGAAAACGCAATTTCTGTTTTTCTTGAAGACGAATACGATATTGCTCCTTTTTCCCAGAATTGAATTTTTTTTTAAGATTACTTCCGGATTTAGGTGTTTTTCTAGTGAGTCCTGGTAAAGCTCCCAGACGGCGTATTTTTTTTAAACGAGGTCCTCGATAACGGGACATGAAGACTCCTTTTTTTATTTTATTGAAATTTCATTTTACACAATTAATTTCATTGTATTTACATTACAGAATACATCGAAATTAAAACTGAATTAAACTACAGGATAAACAGAGTAAAATCAACTAAAGTACCCCAAAAAATGGAATTTCATCAAAATCTTTTTTTTTTGTATATATATTATTTATTTTATTGTTTTGTATCTAGCAAAATTGTAAGGTAAAAAACATAAAAGATCCTGGATTCTCCATTTAATTCGGAAAAAAAGAGATTCTTGTTCGTAGAACATCGATAGAGAAAAAAAAGCCGACTATCGGATTTGAACCGATGACCCTCGCATTACAAATGCGATGCTCTAACCTCTGAGCTAAGTGGGCTTACATAACGGAAATAGTGTAACAAATAGAAATAGGTATAGTATAGGAAATCCGTAAAATCTCAGATATTAGTTATTAATCTTAGCTATTAACTAGTTCTAAATTTGAAGTTATACTTATAAAAATAAAAAAATACTAAAACTTCTTAAAGATAAAGTTAGCTTGATATGCTTAACTATAGGATATTAAAAAATAAAATTATAGAATTTATTGGTATTTTCATTCGATCATTATAGACTTTATTATTTGTTAATAATTTGAGGATTAATATTTCACTAAGGGGAACATAGAGTCAGAGTAAATAAAATTGCTAATTCTGATTAGAAAAAAAGAATAAATATCAAGCGTTATAGTATAATTTTGAATACTATAAAAAAGTAAGACGGGAGGTGGGGGAGATAAAAACTTTTGGATATATTGATTCGGATTGAATTGCAAATACATCAAGGATAGAATCAATTCAATTCTGAATTGCAATAAGCAAGCGAGGTCTCTCAAATAGAGTCGAACTGAACTGCTAGACTACGTTGAGTGATGAACTCAATGATTCAAAAAAAAAACTAAGAGATGGATGAAATTACACAAGGAATCCTGGTCTCAAAGAAGAGGGAAATGGGGATATGGCGAAATCGGTAGACGCTACGGACTTGATTGTATTGAGCCTTGGTATGGAAACCTGCTAAGTGGTAACTTCCAAATTCAGAGAAACCCTGGAATTAAAAAAGGGCAATCCTGAGCCAAATCCGTGTTTTGAGAAAACAAGGGGTTCTCGAACTAGAATACAAAGGAAAAGGATAGGTGCAGAGACTCAATGGAAGCTGTTCTAACGAATCGAGTTAATTACGTTGTGTTGTTAGTGGAATTCCTTCTAGTTCTAAATTAGAGAAAGAGGGGTTTTATACCTTATACATTTAATAAACACGTATAGATACTGACATAGCAAACGATTAATCACAGAACTCATATTATATTCTAATTATAATATAGGTTCTTTATCTTTTTTAAAAATGAAATTAGAAATGATAATGATTATGAAATAAAAAACTCATATCATAATTTTTTTTTTTCATTATTGTGAATCCACTCCAATCGAATATTGAATAATCAAATTCTTCAATTAAAATTCAAAGTTTTCGAGATCTTTAAAAAAGTGGATTAATCGGACGAGGACAAAGAGAGAGTCCCATTCTACATGTCAATACTGACAACAATGAAATTTCTAGTAAAAGGAAAATCCGTCGACTTTATAAGTTGTGAGGGTTCAAGTCCCTCTATCCCCAAATCCTCTTTTATTCCCTAACTATACTATATTATTATTATTTATCCTCTTTTTTTTTTTCTTTTTATCAATGCACTTTTTTTTCTTTTTATCAATGCAATGGGTTTAAGATTCATTAGCTTTCTCATTCTACTCTTTCACAAAGGAATGCGAAGAGAACTCAATGGATCTTATCCTATTCATTGAATAGATTTCTTTTTTATTAGAGTATCGGCAAGAAATCTTGGTTATTCACTCTATTTTTAAGTTTTATTTAAGTAAACCATGCACAATGCATAGGACTACCCCCCCCATTTTCAAATTTAAAATTTGAAATACTTTAATTAATTTTTAGTCCTTTTAATTGACATAGATACAAATACTCTACTAGGATGATGCACAAGAAAAGGTCAGGATAGCTCAGTTGGTAGAGCAGAGGACTGAAAATCCTCGTGTCACCAGTTCAAATCTGGTTCCTGGCAGAGAAAAAAAAAAAAAAGATCCACCGAATAGGTATTGATCCAAATACCTCGAGATGGATTGTGATACATATTCATTAATAATATTTATTCATCTAAGTGGATAAATCTATAATATAAATATAGAGGCACTTCTTTTTCTTTTTAAAGAAGTTTTAAAATATATCTTTTCTTTATGATAAAGAAGGGGGTGAGATTCCCCTTTATTTTTTTGCGTTTCTTAATTTTGTATTCCGCTATTCCGACGAATATTTTTTTAGTCTTGCTTATCTTTATCTTATCTTATTTTCCTAGTTGTGCTAAGTAATGTGCGCGGTACAAAGTTCCTGGTAGAGAACTTCTTTGAGTCATCCTATTTTTCTGTTCATATGAAGGAAATTAATATGCGATTTTCAAAATAGGGGAATCCAAATGAAACCCTTTTTTTGCTCAGTCTATCTGGAATGCTTTTGTATAATTAGGAATTAATTATAAATAGGTATTCCGTTTCATCTAGGAAAAGAACCTAAAAATATTCCTTGACTTGAATAAAATCTGGAGTTGTGTTGTATAAGTGAGCATGAATTTCTTATCATTCAATGAGCATCTTGTATTTCATAAAAATTGGGGGTTATATAATCCTTACGTAAGGGCCAGCCTATCCAACTTTCAGGCATTAGGATACGTTTAAGGCGCGGATGATTATCATAAGAGATTCCCACCATATCATAAGATTCGCGTTCTTGAAAATCGGCACTTCTCCAAATCCAGAAGACAGACGGAATTCTAGGATTATCCTTTTGGGCAAAGACTTTTATGCAGACTTCTTCTGGATTATCTATACCATATTGTATTCTCGTAAGATGATACACGCTAGCTAAAGATCCACCGGGTGCTACATCATAAGCACATTGGGAGCGTAAATAATTGTAACCATATACATATAAAATGACAGCAATGGAATCCCAATCCCCTGCTTTTATTTGTAAAGTCTCTATTCCTCGGTGATCAAAGCCCAAAGATCTATGAACCACCTCATGTTTGACTAGCCAATTAGATAACCAACCCTGCTGCATTGTCTTCATCTCTCCCTCTTTGTATAAATATTTCACATTTCGGATGCAAGTTTGAAAGATTGCCCTGCTTTTTATTTTTCTACACAAAAGAGCCCCTCTCCTAATTCACTAATTTGTAGGAAGGTACTGAACTTTTGGATTTGAAAAAAGTTTCAGAAGATATATCTAATGTAGATGGTGATTGATAGAGCAATTCTTGCTCATAAGTTCCTGTATGAGTACTGCGCCTAACATAAAGCTTGTGACTGGTAGTAAAACATCTATTTTTATTTTGAGATAGAGTTTGATCCTCAACTATTTCTCGCGATATCTTCTTACGAAGTTTTGTTAGGGCATCTATAACTGCCTCCGGTTTAGGTGGGCAGCCCGGCAAGTAGACATCCACAGGAATTAACTTATCAACTCCCCGAACAGTACTATAGGAATCCGTACTGAACATTCCCCCTGTAATAGTACAGGCTCCCATAGCAATGACGTATTTTGGTTCAGGCATTTGCTCGTATAATCTCACTAAAGAGGGAGCCATTTTCATTGTTACCGTACCGGCTGTTAAAATTAGGTCTGCTTGCCTAGGACTTGATCTTGGTACCAATCCATAACGATCAAAGTCGAATCGTGAGCCTATTAATGAAGCAAATTCAATGAAACAACAACTGGTACCGTATAGAAGGGGCCATAAACTGGAGAGTCTTGACCAATTCGAAAGATCATTTGGTGTAGTTGAAATAACAGAATTGGAACTTGTTTGGTCAAGTAAGGGAAACTCAATCAAATTCATAACTGTCTCAATAGAATCTTTTCCTTCTTTTTTTTTGTCTAAATATTCAGTTAAGACCATTCCAAGGCTCCTTTTCGCCATGCATAAACTAAACCAACAACTAAGATAAGCACGAAAATCAAAGCTTCGATAAAAACGGATACACCCAATACGTCGAAACTCATTGCCCAAGGGTATAGAAAGACGGTTTCCACATCAAAAACAACAAAAACGAGCGCAAACATATAATAGCGTATTCGGAATTGTACCCAAGCCCCTCCCATGGGTTCTATACCCGATTCATAACTAGAAAGCTTCTCTGGTCCTTCACTAACCGGGGCTAAAAGTCCTGAAATCGAAAATGCCAAAATAGGAATAAGGCTTGCTATTATTAGAAATGTCCAAAAAATATCATATTCGTGAAGCAGAAACATAATGTACTCCCATTAATGTGGAATAGGCGGAACTTAAATTAGTCAATTCAATTCAGCATTGTCAATTTATCCAGAACTTCTCTCTTTTCCTCGGTGAAACAAGAATCTTTTTTGTTCAAACAAAAGCGCTTAGTTTAAGTTTAGCCTTTGTTTCCTCTGTGCTGCATCTTCTTTAAAGATTCATCCAATGGAATCCCAACTCCCTTTCTTTTGGATTTCCATTCTATTTAGATATGGTGTATGTAGATCTAATTCTTATATAAAGAAAACTTTCTCGTTTCACTTTGTCTCGCTTTCTCTAGAATCTCTAGAAAAAAGAATAGCTCTATCCTTTATTTAATATTTAATAATAAAATAATAAGAGACTATTAAATAAAAATGAGAATACTACTAAATTAGAACCTAATTAAGATAGTAGGACTAATCTATGCAGTATAATTAATGAGAAGTAATACTATAAAATAAAAATAAAGAACTCTATTTCAGAACTATGAGACAGAATATTCTGTTTTCTTATTTACTCTTTACTTTATTTTTTCTATTTAAAGTTGATCAATTTACATAATGTATCTATAAACAAAGTAATAAATATACTTAAAACAAAGTAGGAATTCGCAAAATGGATAAAATCATTGCAGTTATTATAGGGAAGTCTAGAGATATCCTATTTGAAGGAGGACGGGATTCAAATCAGGGAAAGGATCCTTTCTTCTATTGATTTGATAGAAATTCGTTTTTCTTTTCCTGTCTGTATGATTTTGATTTTCGATGAATGAGCCTTTGGTAATGCTTTTATCTCTATTCTATGTCGCAGGCGCCTATCCAGTCTATAAACAAATACTAATGAGAAAATGAAAACTATACTAAACTAAAGAAAACATAGGATAGAGATCCTAAAATCTAAAAAAGGGCATATTAGGGCTATACGGATTCGAACCGTAGACCTTCTCGGTAAAACAGATCAAACGGATTATTATCGAAATGATTTGAACTGTTTCAAAGACCCAACATGCATTTTTTTGCATTGGGCTCTTTCATAAACTGATTTAAAGATCAGTTAGTCCACCATAGTTTTTCTTTACGGAAAGATAATGAGATGGCTCCCTGTGCTCTGATTGATTTTTTGTATTATGATCTATCTAGGAGCAATACCAAAGTGTTTCAAAGGAGGATTACCTTGACTTAGGTCTGCCTCCGGTCTAAATTAAATCAACCTAAGTGAAATGGAGTCTCTATCGTTCCACTGCAAGAGTTAACTATGAGACTTCATACACCTTAAAGTTCATAGAACGAAAAGAAGTTTTTTGGAGGCCCTTATCCTCATTACGCCTAGCATTTAGTGGGCTGGATATTTACCTTATCAACTAGCAAATCCATAAGGGTTCTATTTGATTAGGCACCTGAATTGGCACCTGAATCGGACTGAACCGACTGTTTGTCAGGCTACTGTTCTCCTATTCTCTCGAATCTATGAAGTAAGACATTGATTTTGCAATAAGATCGATTATGTTCATTGCATAATAAGCTCCTTTGAAAAGCATTGGCGCACGTGTAAACGAGTTGCTCTACCGAACTGAGCTATAGCCCTTATCAGAGATATCTTAACATATAGATAATTTCTTGTCAAGATGAATATTTTCTAATGCCAGAGGATACCCCTTTGATCTGTATCTGTTTAGTATTTAGTTTAGTATTTAGTATATAACAGACCAATAACAGAGCGGTATTGCTTAGAAAAGGGATTCAATATATAATCGATCGAAGTAATGGGTCTTCCTTTGTGGTGATAAATTGCCTACTTAACTCAGTGGTTAGAGTATTGCTTTCATACGGCGGGAGTCATTGGTTCAAATCCAATAGTAGGTAAGTAGGTAGAAAAATTACTAGATAGCATTGGACTTACTTCGCTTCGCTATCTAATAACTTTTTCTACCCCTCTTCCCTTTTTCTTTGTATCAACTATAAACCACTGGATTGTCTTCAATTGGATGGGGGAATCCAATTGACAGCCTCGATTCGTATCCTAGCTCGTCTGAGAGCGAGCTTCGCTTCAACCAAATCTTTCGTACCCTCAGCTTTACTCAAGTTAGCTTCGGCTATTTCAAGTGCCTTTTGAGCTTCTTCCGGATCAATATCACTACCCAGTTCCGCATCATTTCCTAAAATGATGATCTCATTATTAACTATTCTCGCAAAACCGCTCCACAGAATCGCTGTTAACCATTGGTCGTTGAGGAGGCGTATTCTCAAAGGACCCATATCTACTGCTGTGTTAATGGGGGCGTGGTTTGGTAATACGCCAATTTGGCCACTATTAGTGGATAAAATGATTTCTTTCACTTCACAATCCCAAATAATTCGCTTAGGAGTCAGTACATAAAGATTTAATTTCATTTCTTCGATTTGTTCTCCTCTTCTAAGGTTATAGCTTTCGTGCTAGCTTCATCGATGTTACCCACCAAATAAAAAGCCTGTTCAGGTAGGCGTCTAATTCTCCGGAAAGGATTAGTTGAAATCCCCTAATAGTTTCCGCAAGAGCAACATACTTTCCTGGAGAACCAGTAAAAACTTCTGCCACAAAGAACGGTTGTGATAAGAAACGCTCAATTTTTCTTGCTCTTGCTACAGTTAAACGATCCTCTTCCGATAATTCATCCAAGCCAAGAATTGCGATAATGTCCTGAAGTTCTTTGTAACGTTGTAAAGTTTCCTTAACTCTTTGCGCAGTTTCATAATGTTCGTTGCCAACGATCCGAGGCTGTAACATAGTCGAGGTTGAATCTAAAGGATCTACTGCTGGATAAATACCCTTGGAAGCTAATCCTCTGGAAAGTACGGTAGTAGCATCCAAATGTGCAAATGTTGTGGCAGGGGCAGGGTCGGTCAAATCGTCTGCAGGTACATAAACTGCTTGAATCGAAGTTATAGATCCCTTTTTAGTAGAAGCAATTCTTTCTTGCAAAGAACCCATTTCTGTACTAAGAGTAGGTTGATAACCCACTGCGGAGGGCATTCTCCCTAATAAAGCGGATACCTCTGATCCTGCTTGAACAAAACGAAAGATATTATCGATAAATAAAAGCACGTCTTGCTTATTAACATCTCGGAAATATTCCGCCATAGTTAGGGCAGTTAAACCAACTCTCATACGAGCTCCGGTGGTTCATTCATTTGGCCATAGACTAGAGCTACCTTTGATTCCTCAATATTTTTTTCATTAATTACTCCGGATTCCTTCATTTCCATATAAAGATCATTTCCTTCACGAGTCCGTTCCCCTACTCCACCGAATACGGATACGCCCCCATGAGCTTTAGCAATGTTATTGATTAATTCCATGATCAGTACTGTTTTACCTACTCCAGCCCCCCCAAATAGTCCTATTTTTCCTCCACGTCGATAAGGAGCTAAAAGATCGACGACCTTAATACCTGTTTCAAAGATGGATAATTTCGTATCTAACTCGATAAAGGCAGGCGCAGATCTATGAATAGGGAACGTTGCACTACTATCTACAGGACCCAAATTGTCAACAGGCTCCCCAAGAACGTTGAAAATTCGTCCGAGAGTAGCTCCACCGACCGGAACACTGAGAGGAGCTCCGTGTCAATCACTTCCATTCCTCTCATCAACCCGTCCGTAGCACTCATAGCTACAGCTCTAACTCGATTATTTCCTAATAATTGTTGTACCTCACAAGTCACATTAATTTGCTTATCGGCAGTGTCTCTACTCTGGACTACCAAAGCGTTATAAATATAAGGTAACTTGCCTGGGGGAAAAGTGACATCCAGCACGGGTCCAATAATTTGATCGATACGACCTGTACTTTTTTCTTCAATTGTGGAAACCCCGGGAGGAGAAGTAGTAGGATTGGTTCTCATAATTATCACATAA
>NW_028260316.1:0-23766 GCF_056163025.1 Triticum urartu | reverse complement strand
TATTGCGAGCGGAACGAGCAGGACGAGCTTTGGATGAATCGATCTATTATCGGGCAATCTTATTGGGAATAACAAGGGCTTCCCTGAATACCCAAAGTTTCATATCTGAAGCAAGTTTTCAAGAAACTGCTCGAGTTTTAGCAAAAGCTGCCCTACGAGGTCGCATTGATTGGTTGAAAGGCTTGAAAGAAAACGTAGTTCTGGGGGGGATTATACCTGTTGGTACCGGATTCCAAAAATTTGTGCATCGTTCCCCACAAGACAAGAACCTTTATTTCGAAATAAAAAAAAAAAATCTATTCGCGTCGGAAATGAGAGATTTTTTGTTTCTCCATACAGAATTAGTTTCTTCAGATTCTGACGTAACAAACAATTTTTATGAGACATAAGAACCCCCATAAAAATATTTTTTACTTTACTAGACTTTTGAACTTAGAACACTAACAGGTCAAATTTTAGATTTTTAAGATTTTTATTTTAATAAGTAAAACAAGTCAGTTAATTCATTAAGGTGGTTATGTTTATACCATGTATCAATGGCCAACTCTTATCTTAGTACAAGGTTCTCTCGGAACAATTATTATTTATTTCAAGCTATTTCGGATCTTTCTTAATCTTCAAAAAGAACTAAATTCCGTAATGGAATGGTAGGATTAAAAAAAAGGAAGTGTGGAAAAAATGACAAGAAGATATTGGAACATTAATTTGAAAGAGATGATAGAAGCAGGAGTTCATTTTGGTCATGGTATTAAGAAATGGAATCCTAAAATGGCCCCTTACATTTCGGCAAAGCGTAAAGGTACTCATATTATAAATCTCGCTAGAACGGCTCGTTTTTTATCAGAAGCTTGTGATTTAGTTTTTGATGCAGCAAGTCAGGGAAAAAGTTTCTTAATTGTTGGTACCAAAAAAAGAGCAACAGATTTAGTAGCATCAGCTGCAATAAGGGCTCGTTGTCATTATGTTAATAAAAAGTGGTTCAGTGGTATGTTAACGAATTGGTCGATTACGAAAACTAGACTTTCTCAATTTAGAGACTTAAGAGCAGAAGAAAAAATGGGAAAATTCCACCATCTCCCAAAAAGAGATGTGGCAATCTTGAAGAGAAAATTATCTACTTTGCAAAGGTATCTCGGCGGGATCAAATATATGACGAGATTGCCAGACATTGTGATCGTCCTTGATCAGCAAAAAGAGTATATAGCTCTTCGGGAATGTGCCATTTTGGGGATTCCTACTATTTCTTTAGTCGATACAAATTGTGACCCGGATCTCGCGAATATATCGATTCCAGCCAACGATGACACTATGACTTCAATTCGATTGATTCTTAACAAATTAGTATTTTCAATTTGTGAGGGCCGTTCTCTCTATATAAGAAATCGTTGATTAAGAATATATAGTGAATTCTTGGGCAACTGCGTAAATTTATGGAATCACTTACTTTACTATATCTTTTTTTTTGCATAGAATTTTTTTTGCATAGAAAAAAGAAGGGGAATATTGATATATATTAGAGGGTATTGATATATATTATGATCTGATGTGCTTTCTTGGTATCCTAAATATAAGATTAATACTTCAAGTTGCTGAGTTGAGAAAGAGATGGTTGAATCAAAAGAATTCCTTTTTTGAAGTTCAATTTTTATCAGAGGACAATATGAATATTATACCTTGTTCCATTAAAACACTCAAGGGGTTATACGATATATCGGGTGTAGAAGTAGGCCAACACTTCTATTGGCAAATAGGAGGTTTCCAAATTCATGCCCAAGTACTCATCACTTCTTGGGTCGTAATTACTATCTTGCTAGGTTCAGTTGTCATAGCTGTTCGGAATCCACAAACCATCCCGACCGACGGTCAGAATTTTTTTGAATATGTCCTTGAGTTTATTCGAGACTTGAGCAAAACTCAGATTGGAGAAGAATATGGTCCCTGGGTTCCCTTTATTGGAACTATGTTCCTTTTTATTTTTGTTTCGAATTGGTCGGGTGCTCTTTTACCTTGGAAAATTATAGAGTTACCCCATGGGGAATTAGCAGCGCCCACGAATGATATAAATACTACTGTTGCTTTAGCTTTACTCACGTCAGCGGCATATTTTTATGCTGGTCTTAGCAAAAAAGGATTGAGCTATTTCGAGAAATATATTAAACCAACTCCAATCCTTTTACCAATTAACATCCTAGAAGATTTCACAAAACCATTATCGCTTAGCTTTCGACTTTTCGGGAATATATTGGCGGATGAATTAGTCGTTGTTGTTCTTGTTTCTTTAGTCCCCTTAGTAATCCCTATACCGGTCATGTTTCTTGGATTATTTACAAGCGGTATTCAAGCTCTTATTTTTGCAACATTAGCCGCAGCCTATATAGGTGAATCCATGGAGGGTCATCATTGAATTGACTCTTTTTGGAAATAGTATTTTTTTTTTTTGCAGCTTAGCTCAATTCATGCATGGTTCCAGATAATCTGCTTGGTTGCAAAAAAATAGTTAGAAATGCGTATGAATATATAGCCTAGAGTTGTAGGAGAGAGAATAGAATAGACTATATTATGGAATTTTCAAAGTATATATGCATTAAGGAGGGTGGAGTCAGGCTAGATCTATACTATAATATCCTTAATGTCTATAAGTGGAGTCCTCTTTTATGCAGGTTTCCACTTTAAGCAATGATTTTAGAATCCGATTCAATAGAAAATGAGAAAATATGCAAACAAAATAGAAGAAACAAATGTATATATATAGGATATTATATTATATATTCCTAGGTTAGATTCATTATCTAATCCGATATATGGATATGGAATTCCCTTCTATGTAGTTCGGACAATTCACATTATCATTTCAATTTGATTTCAATTTGTACTTTTTAGTTACTTTACTTCTCCCCAATAGAGCTTAGAAGTAAGAATTTATTGGTTGATTGTATCCTTAACCATTTCTTTTTTTTGACACGAGGAACTACTCACCATGAATCCACTAATTGCTGCTGCTTCTGTTATTGCTGCTGGATTGGCCGTAGGGCTTGCTTCTATTGGACCTGGAGTTGGTCAAGGTACTGCTGCAGGACAAGCTGTAGAAGGTATTGCGAGACAGCCAGAAGCAGAAGGTAAAATACGAGGTACTTTATTGCTTAGTCTAGCTTTTATGGAAGCTTTAACAATTTATGGACTAGTTGTGGCACTAGCGCTTTTATTTGCGAACCCTTTTGTTTAATCTTAAAAAAAAAATTCTTTCGATTTCGATTAGATACTTTTTTCTTTTTTTAGTAAATTGGTATTTGCTTCCACAATTCCAATTATATCAATACTTTATTTAATTTACTCCTATTTATTACTCCTGGAATTATCTATTTATCGGGACAGATAATACCCCATTCTAGGAAGGGCTGAGTTGAGTATTATTAATTTAGAAGATATGCTCACCTTCTTATTTCCCGTCCTTAGTTTAGGAAAGTGGAAAGTTTTTTCCTTTTATTTTAGGAATTTTGGGAACAGAACATTTCAACAAAGGAAGTCTTTCACCGGTCAAACAAGACGTAAGACTTAATCTAAAAGAAATTACTAGATTGAATCTATTTGCATTAAAAAAACCGATCAAAAAAGGGCGAGCGAAGTAAGTGATCGAAAAACTTTGTTCTTTGTTCGTCCTATCTATAAGAGGAGAGCATATGAAAAATGTAACCCATTCTTTCGTTTTTTTAGCTCACTGGCCATCCGCTGGCAGTTTCGGGCTTAATACCGATATTTTAGCAACAAATCTAATAAATCTAACTGTAGTGGTTGGTGTTTTGATTTTTTTTGGAAAGGGAGTGTGTGCGAGTTGTCTATTTCAAGAATAGATTGGATCTATCCGGCTGCACTTTATAATATTTTTTAGTATTTTTCGGATAAATAAGAAAAGGGTGCACGATCTCGACGAATTACTTCTGAATAAATTCAGAAATCATATGGAAGAACCATAGCATTTCGCGACTCATTGGTAAATCAACTTTGATTCTCTATAAACCAAGAATGTGAGACCATTAACACGGTTAAAGCTAAACTGCTTGAAGTCCAGGCAAAAAGAGGTACTCTTTCTACAACTATATTAGTATTAGTACCAATTTAAACGGGAAATAGCTAATGTAAAATTTATCTGATATAGAACACTCATATCGATAAAATGGTTTGAACTATTTACTAGAAAAAAAAGGGGGCACCCTGCCCTTTTTTAACCAATGCCGAATCGACGACCTATGTATAAAAAAGAGAAATTTTTTGGATTTGAAGAAAAAAAAAATAAAAAAGAATTCTATTAATTTTCATTTTCCATTTATTTAGTTAGTTTTTCTTAATGAAATTGAAATTATTAACTAGAGGGCAAATAAAAATAAAGAAACAACTTTGCTGACCATGATATATTTTTATCTAGGCGGAAGAGTCCTCTTAATATTTATCTAGTCTTATATAGGTTTCGGTATATTGAAATATAAACATAAAAAAGAAGATAGAGGATAGGCTCATTACTTAAAAAAAAGATATGGAAATAGCTATAGAAAAAAAAAAAGGAGCGTGAGAGCCAAATGAATCGAAAGATTCATGTTTGGTTCGGGAAGAGATCATAAAAGTTGTAAACTTACAAAATAATCTACTTTCATTAAAAGATTTATTAGATAATCGAAAACAGAGGATCTTGAGTACTATTCGAAATTCAGAAGAATTGCGTAGAGGGACCATTGAGCAACTCGAAAAAGCTCGGATTCGATTACAGAAAGTCGAACTAGAAGCGGATGAGTATCGAATGAATGGATACTCTGAGATAGAACGAGAAAAAGCAAATTTGATTAATGCTACTTCTATTAGTTTGGAACAATTGGAAAAGTCTAAAAACGAAACCCTTTATTTTGAAAAACAAAGGGCAATGAATCAGGTCCGACAGCGGGTTTTCCAACAGGCCGTACAAGGAGCTCTAGGAACTCTGAATAGTTGTTTGAATACCGAGTTACATTTCCGTACGATTCGTGCTAATATTGGCATTCTCGGGTCCCTGGAATGGAAGAAATAATTAAATTAATTAGGCCTTGAACTTCTACTTTCGTTTAGAATTTAGGCATTATTTTTCCCCTTGCTTCCGAAAAAAGAGTCAAGAAACACTAATGGCAACCCTTCGAGTCGACGAAATTCATAAAATTCTCCGCGAACGTATTGAACAATATAATAGGAAAGTAGGGATTGAGAATATAGGTCGCGTAGTTCAAGTGGGGGATGGGATTGCTCGTATTATAGGTCTTGGTGAAATAATGTCAGGTGAATTAGTCGAATTTGCAGAAGGTACTAGGGGTATTGCTCTGAATTTGGAATCCAAAAATGTTGGGATTGTATTAATGGGCGATGGGTTGATGATACAAGAGGGAAGTTTTGTAAAAGCAACAGGAAGAATTGCTCAGATACCCGTGAGTGAGGCTTACTTGGGTCGTGTTGTAAATGCTCTGGCTAAACCTATTGATGGGAAAGGCGAAATTATAGCTTCCGAATCTCGCTTAATTGAATCTCCTGCTCCAAGTATAATTTCCAGGCGTTCCGTATACGAACCTCTTCAAACAGGGCTTATTGCTATCGATTCGATGATCCCTATAGGGCGCGGTCAGCGAGAGTTAATTATTGGGGACAGACAGACTGGCAAAACAGCAGTAGCCACAGATACAATTCTCAATCAAAAAGGGCAAGGTGTAATATGTGTTTATGTAGCTATCGGTCAAAGAGCATCCTCCGTAGCTCAAGTAGTAACTACTTTCCATGAGGAGGGGGCCATGGAATACACTATTGTAGTAGCTGAAATGGCGGATTCACCTGCTACATTACAATACCTCGCTCCTTATACGGGAGCAGCCCTGGCTGAGTATTTTATGTACCGCGAACGGCATACTTTAATAATTTATGATGATCTCTCCAAACAGGCACAAGCTTATCGCCAAATGTCCCTTCTATTAAGAAGACCTCCCGGACGTGAGGCTTATCCAGGGGATGTTTTTTATTTGCATTCACGCCTTTTAGAAAGAGCCGCTAAATTAAATTCTCTTTTAGGCGAAGGAAGTATGACCGCTTTACCAATAGTTGAGACTCAATCTGGAGACGTTTCCGCCTATATTCCTACTAATGTAATCTCCATTACAGATGGACAAATATTCTTATCTGCGGATCTATTCAATGCCGGAATTCGACCCGCTATTAATGTGGGTATTTCTGTTTCCAGAGTAGGATCCGCGGCTCAAATTAAAGCCATGAAACAAGTAGCTGGCAAATCAAAATTGGAACTAGCGCAATTCGCAGAGTTACAAGCCTTTGCACAATTCGCCTCTGCTCTCGATAAAACAAGTCAGAATCAATTGGCAAGGGGTCGACGATTAAGGGAATTGCTTAAACAATCCCAGGCAAATCCTCTCCCAGTGGAAGAGCAGATAGCTACTATTTATACCGGAACAAGAGGATATCTTGATTCGTTAGAAATTGAACAGGTAAATAAATTTCTGGATGAGTTACGTAAACATCTAAAAGATACTAAACCTCAATTCCAAGAAATTATATCTTCTAGCAAGACATTCACCGAGCAAGCGGAAATCCTTTTGAAGGAAGCTATTCAGGAACAGCTGGAACGGTTTTCTCTTCAGTAACAAATAAATTTTGCATGTCTACTCTTGTTAGTAGAATAGGAATCGTTGAGAAAGCTTTTTCATTTGAATCATGCAAAAAAGTTTTCTTTGTTTTTAGTTTAGTATAGTTATTTAAAGAATAGATAGAAATAAGATTGCGTCCAATAGGATTTGAACCTATACCAAAGGTTTAGAAGACCTCTGTCCTATCCATTAGACAATGGACGCTTTTCTTTCATATTTTATTCTTTCTTTTATTTTTTTGCTTCTTCCGAGAAAAAACTGTTAGACCAAAACTCTTTTAGGAAATCAAAAAATCCAGATACAAATGCATGATGTATATATTATATCATGCATATATCATAAAGAAGGAGTATGGAGGCGGTAGTGGGAATCGAACCCGCAACCCCAAGGTTATGAGCCTTATGAGCTACCAAACTGCTCTATACTCTTAAACTAAAGAGGGGTAACTAGTGGATAAAAGAGGGTTGGATACGCCCCTCTACCAATATCTATACAAATAGAATAGTCCATTTATACAGAATGGTAAAGAGGGCTCCTCTATGATTATCAATTCCAGAAATCCATACAAATACGAAAGGGTATTTTATCCTTACCAACTGGATCTTGTTGCACCCGGTAACAAACATTCATAAACCATTTCTCGAAGTACGTGTCCGGATAGCCCAAAATGTCGATAGTTAGCTCTAGGTCTTCCGGTCAAAAAACAACGTCGATGAAGGCGTGTAGGTGCACTATTACGCGGTAGGGATTGCAATTTTTCTCGCATTTTCGTTTTTTCACTCAAACTCAAGGGAGAAACTTTGCTTCTTATCTTTTTTTTTAAAGATTGACGAATCAAATGATATTTCTGTTCTAATTTCTGCCGCTTCTTCTCCCTCTGAATCAAACTTTTTTTTGCCATAATGTGTCGTTGCTATTATTACCAAGTATACGGTTCTAATCCTAGATGGAAAAATAAATAGAAAAAGAAATCTAAAAAGGCAGATCCTCCCTCTCTATCAAGAGTAATGAACTAGGTGCTGATACAGTACAAAAAAACAAACTAAATTAACCAAACTTGCCTGATGTTGAGGCAATCAAGAAAGCTGCATAAGTGAATATATAACCCACGGAAAAGTGAGCTAATCCAACCAATCTTGCTTGCACAATGGAAAGAGCCACGGGCTTATCTCTCCAGCGAATTAAATTAGCTAAAGGTGTGCGTTCATGAGCCCATGCTAAAGTCTCAATTAATTCCTGCCAATACCCCCGCCAGGAAATTAAGAACATAAATCCAGTAGCCCAAACAAGATGTCCAAATAAGAACATCCACGCCCATACCGATAAACTATTCATCCCAAAAGGATTATATCCATTGATAAGTTGTGAAGAGTTTAACCATAGGTAATCTCTTAACCATCCCATCAAATAAGTGGAGGATTCATTAAATTGTGAAACGTTGCCCTGCCATAATGTGATATGTTTCCAATGCCAATAAAAAGTAACCCACCCAATGGTATTTAACATCCAGAAAACTGCCAAATAAAATGCGTCCCAAGCAGAAATATCACAAGTACCGCCGCGCCCTGGGCCGTCACAAGGAAAACTATATCCAAAATCCTTTTTATCTGGCATTAATTTGGAACCGCGTGCATCTAAAGCGCCCTTTACTAAAATCAATGTAGTTGTATGCAAACCTAGAGCAATAGCATGATGAACCAAGAAATCCCCAGGTCCTATTGTTAAGAAAAGCGAATTACTATTCTCATTAACAGCATTCAACCATCCGGGCAACCATAGGCTTCGACCCGCATTGAAAGCGGGGCCATTCGTTGAAGATAAGAGTATATCGAACCCATATGTCGTCTTGCCATGAGCAGATTGTATCCATTGGGCAAATATAGGTTCGATCAAGATTTGCTTTTCTGGAGTACCAAAAGCAAGCATGACGTCGTTATGAACATAAAGGCCCAAGGTATGGAATCCTAGAAAGAGGCTAGCCCAACTTAAATGAGATATGATAGCTTCTTTATGGTCTAACATTCTTGCCAATACATTATCCTCATTCTGTTCCGGATTGTAATCCCTAATGAAAAAAATAGCTCCATGAGCAAAAGCCCCTGTCATGATGAACCCTGCAATATATTGGTGATGAGTATATAAAGCAGCTTGAGTAGTAAAGTCTTGTGCTATGAATGCATAAGGAGGTAAAGAGTACATATGTTGAGCTACTAAGGAAGTAATAACCCCTAAAGAAGCTAGAGCAAGACCTAACTGAAAATGAATCGAATTGTTGATTGTGTCATAAAGGCCCTTATGCCCACGCCCTAATCGACCCCCCGGAGGAGTATGCGCTTCTAAAAGATCTTTAATACTGTGCCCAATTCCGAAGTTAGTTCGATACATGTGACCGGCAATGAGAAAAATAAATGCAATAGCTAAATGATGGTGAGCCATATCGGTCAGCCACAAACTTTGTGTTTGTGGATGGAATCCCCCAAGAAGAGTTAGAATGGCAGTTCCCGCTCCTTGAGCGGTACCAAATAAATGATTACTCGAATCAGGGTTTTGGGCATAAAGATTCCATTGACCCGTCAAAAGGGGTCCCAACCCCTGGGGATAGGGTAATACATCTAAGAAATTATTCCATCGAACGTACTCCCCCCTGGATGCGGGAATAGCAACATGAACTAAATGTCCTGTCCAAGCCAAAGAACTTACCCCGAAAAGTCCTGACAAATGATGATTGAGACGAGATTCCGCGTTTTTGAACCACGAAAGGCTTGGTTTCCATTTGGGTTGTAGATGTAACCAACCCGCTATTAAGGACAGCGTAGAAAGAAATAATAGAAAAAGAGCTCCAGTATAAAGATCCTCATTGGTGCGTAATCCTATTGTATACCACCACTGATAAACTCCAGAATAAGCAATATTCACTGGACCAGCAGCACCTCCTCGAGTAAAGGCTTCCACAGCGGGTTGACCAAAATGAGGATCCCAAATCGCATGAGCAATAGGTCTTACGTGTAAAGGATCCTGTATCCATGATTCAAAATTTCCTTGCCAAGCTACATGAAACAGATTTCCGGACGTCCATAGAAAGATTATTGCTAATTGCCCAAAGTGAGAAGCAAAAATGTTCTGATAAAGACGTTCTTCAGTAATATCATCATGACTTTCGAAATCATGTGCGGTAGCAATACCAAACCAAATACGACGAGTAGTGGGGTCCTGAGCTAAGCCTTGGCTAAACCTGGGAAATCTTAATTCCATAATGCCTTTCAAATCCTCCTAGCCACTATCCTACTGCAATAATTCTCGCTAAGAAGAATGCCCATGTCGTGGCAATTCCACCCAGAAGGTAATGGGTTACTCCTACAGCGCGTCCTTGTATAATGCTCAAGGCTCTAGGCTGAGTAGCAGGAGCAACTTTTAATTTGTTATGAGCCCAAACGATAGATTCAATGAGTTCTTGCCAATAACCACGGCCGCTGAATAAAAACATTAAACTGAAGGCCCAGACAAAATGAGCACCTAAGAAAAAAAGACCATATGCAGATAATGAAGAACCATAAGACTGAATGACTTGCGATGCCTGTGCCCACAAGAAATCTCGAAGCCACCCATTAATCGTAATGGAACTCTGTGCAAAGTTTCCCCCTGTAATATGAGTTACCACCCCTTGATCACTTATAGTACCCCAAACATCCGACTGCATTTTCCAACTGAAATGGAAAATGACTACCGAAATTGCATTGTACATCCAGAATAAACCTAAGAAAACATGATCCCAGGCGGATACTTGACATGTTCCCCCTCTCGGCCAGGCCCATCGCAAGGAAAGCGAAAACCTAGATTTGCTTTATCGGGTATCAAACGGGAACTCCGAGCAAATAAAACACCTTTCAAAAGTATTAATACAGTCACATGTATGGTAAATGCATGAATGTGATGGACTAAAAAATCTGCGGTTCCTAATGGAATAGGTAACAAAGCCACTTTGCCACCTACTGCTACTAACTCGCCGCCTCCCCACGTTAAGCTAGTACTTGTTGTTGCACCAGGAGCTGTTACGCCAGGCGCAGTAGCATGGATATTTTGTACCCATTGAGCAAAGATAGGTTGTAATTGTATGGCAGTATCCGAAAACATATCTTGTGGACGGCCTAAAGCACTCATGGTATCATTATGAATGTACAAGCCAAAACTGTGAAAACCTAGAAATATACATACCCAGTTAAGGTGGGATATGATTGCATCGCGGTGTCTAAGGACGCGATCTAATAGATCGTTGTATCGAGTAGTTGGATCATAGTCTCTTACCATAAAAATTGCTGCATGTGCAGCAGCACCGACTATTAGAAATCCGCCAATCCACATGTGGTGTGTGAACAAGGAAAGTTGTGTACCATAGTCAGTAGCTAGGTATGGATAGGGAGGCATAGAATACATATGATGAGCTACAACAATGGTTGTAGAGCCTAGCATAGCTAGGTTAAGAGATAATTGAGCATGCCATGACGTTGTTAAGATTTCATAAAGACCCTTATGGCCTTGTCCTGTAAATGGGCCCTTGTGAGCCTCCAAAATATCTTTAAGTCCATGGCCAATACCCCAATTGGTCCTATACATATGACCTGCGATTAGGAAAAGAATAGCAATAGCTAAATGATGGTGCGCAATATCGGTCAGCCAGAGACCACCGGTTACTGGATCTAGTCCTCCGCGAAAAGTCAGAAATTCTGCGTATTTGGACCAATTTAAAGTGAAAAAAGGGGTTGCTCCTTCGGCAAAACTAGGATAAAGTTGAGCCAAAAGGTCCCGATTCAAGATAAATTCATGAGGAAGTGGTATCTCTTTAGGATCCACCCCAGCGTCAAGAAATTGGTTAATTGGTAAAGATACATGAATTTGGTGCCCCGCCCAAGAAAGAGACCCAAGTCCTAATAATCCCGCTAAGTGGTGATTCAACATGGATTCTACATCTTGGAACCAGGCCAATTTGGGAGCGGCTTTGTGATAATGGAACCAACCAGCAAAAAGCATTAACGCTGCAAAAATCAATGCACCAATTGCAGTACAATAGAGTTGTAATTCACTAGTTATTCCAGATGCTCGCCAAAGCTGAAAAAAACCAGAGGTTATTTGGATTCCTCGGAAACCCCCGCCTACATCACCATTCAATATTTCTTGCCCTACTATAGGCCAAACTACCTGAGCACTGGGTCCAATGTGAGTAGGATCACTTAGCCATGCTTCATAATTGGAAAAACGGGCGCCATGAAAGTACATGCCACTCAACCAAAGAAAGATAATGGAAAGTTGCCCGAAATGAGCACTAAAGACTTTTCGAGAAATCTCCTCCAAATCACCAGTATGACTATCGAAATCGTGAGCATCAGCATGTAGGTTCCAGATCCAAGTGGTAGTATCAGGGCCCTTAGCTAGTGTTCTTGAGAAATGGCCGGGTCTGGCCCATTCCTCAAAAGATGTTTTTACAGGATCCCTATCCACAACAATTTTTACTTCTGGTTCCGGCGAACGAATAATCATTAAGTCCTCCTCTTTCCGGACAAGACATACAAAGAGACCCGCCAACTGTCTTTTTAGTGAATCTTTGAAAGATATATATTTTGAAAGATAGATTTTGAAAGATAGATTTTGAAAGATAGATATTGTGATTAGTTCTTTTCTTTACTATCTACCATCCTTCTATTTTTTTTTTAGTTATTCACTGGAGCAATTATATATTGAAGTCAATCCGAGGCAAGTGTTCGGGTCTATTATGACATAAAGATTAGGTGCCTAACGGACATTGTTTATCTTGAAAAACAAATATTTCTCGACGTAAGAAAAAAATCTTTTTTATTTTTAATTTAAGAAACTAGTGTATTTTTTTTGAGGGCATAAGCTCCTATCTATATCTACTTTCCTTGAGCATAATATAGGGTTTTTTATTTGATTCTAAATTCCAAGATAACTCATTAGAATTATTAATAAGATGGTCCTAATATATTAGCAATATTTAGATTGCCCCCTCTTTTTATTCACTTTATTACTTCTATTCTAGACCCTATCCCTATGGTTTATTCTTATGAAATATCATATAAAATAGAAGGTATAAGAAATGGATATAATGAAATTCTTGATTCGATCTTACGACCTAATTTATTTGATTAATGGATCAACAACCAAACCACCCATTTTATGAAAAAGAAGGAGCATGGTCTTATTCAAATTCAAAGCGCTTCGTAATCTTCAACCAGTTCTGTGCTTCAATATAATTTCCCGGAGTAAGCGCTATAGCTTGTTTCCAATATTCAGCAGCTTGATCAAACCAAGCTTCCGCAATTTCCGAATCACCCTGTAGAATGGCCTGTTCTCCTCGGTCGGAATAGGAAGTTCCTTCCCTTAGAACCGTACTTGAGAGTTTCCTACCTCATACGGCTCAGAAATTGCTATCTGAATTTCCCCTATCTTAACTGAATTCGATTTATCAAAAATCGATCCAATTTGTTCTTGGGTTAAGCAGAAGAAATTAATTACCTAAGTTTCAAACCCTAATTTTTATCAATAATCAGTTTGATCTTTTTTCCCACCTTCAGAAGAATGAAGCATAGATAGATATAGAGCCTTCGTTCAAATTTTCTGAGAGGTAACTATCCCGGTTTCATATATGAAATCTCTATAGAATCCTTGAAAAAGACTTTTTTCCATAAGAAAGAAAAAAGAACTTACTATCTTTGGGATCTGATACTACACCGCTGCTTAATCCCTTAGTGGATCGGCTCTATTACATAAGCGGATTCCTAAATTTTGCCCCATATCATGGGATAAGTAAGCAGTTTTTTTTAGTTGTATCGACCCAGTCGCTCACTAATTGATCTTTACGGTGCTTTCTCTATCAATTTGAGAAACTTTATCCATAGAGTAGTAGTATAGGCCATACTTTCTTCGTTTTTTGATTCTCGTGAAGTGTCCTTCCTTCCTACAGCTGATAGGGAAAAATCGTTGTTTTTACGATCCCTATGTAGAAAGCCCTTTTTTTCTAGTATTTACTAGAAAATTTGATCCTCTCTTTTTTTTTTTTCTTTCTATAGTGGAGATAGTCGCACGTAATGACAGATCACGGCCATATTATTAAAAGCTTGCGGTAAGAAGGGGTTTCGTTCTAGTGCCCGGAAATAATATTCCAAAGCCTTTGTATGCTCTCCATTGCTTGTGTGTATAAGGCCTATGTTATAGAGTATATAACTTCGATCATAGGGATCGATTTCTAGTCGCGTAGCTTCATAATAATTTTGCAAAGCTTCCGCATAATTTCCTTCGGATTGAGCCAACATCCGTTACGGTCGTTCATTCTATTCAAAAAATCTCCGTTCCAAAACCGTACATGAGGTTTTCATCTCATACGGCTCCTCCCTTCTGTACATAATAGTACTAAGCGAAATAATCTATAGAATCAAAATAGAATTAGTCCCGTCTCATTATGAACCGAAAGGGGCTGGTATTTTTCCAAGAAATCTCTAGCCAACCTTCCCACAAGAGGTTTTTCTTAACACCAATGAATTCTATTAATGCTAGAGGAAAACGATAGCTCCAATAATTTCTTTGTTCTCAACGCCTCCTATTTAGAGGAATTAGCTACTTCAACGATCTTTGATGGTTATAGGGGTATCCAAAGTACAAACCTGATGGTTGTTTGTTATCCCAACCATTCTTCCCAGCCCTGATACCGATCAGGAAAGGGGTAATTTCTAACAAAGTTTTTCTCTTGTTGATTCCTATTTCTAGGTGTAGTGCTTTTCTCCCCTATGCTGCCTACGGATACTAATAGAGTAGGATTGGCCTGTAATCCATACCATACCATATCCTGTAGGTGTAACCTTTCGCTCAATACTCAAATCTACAATTGAAGTATCTGAAGCCGCATCAATCGAGGATACACGACGGAAGGAATTGTTAGTTCGCCTCACCTTCCCGAAGCGTGGGTTTGTTTGCTTTACAAATTTGGTTCTCTCTATGCCAACCCCCCTCTCTTTTTCGTAAGACTGAGGTATAGGTAGGGCTAAAAAAAAGCAAAAAAAAGAGTCAAATCGCACCATCTCTATAATAAGTAAATGCCTTTTTTTCTCCTGAGGTTGTCGGAATTATTCGCAATAAAATATTGGCTACAATTGAGGAGGTCTTATCAATGAAATTTCCATTTCCACGGGATCTAGGCATAATTCCCAACCCATTCTATATAGAATTGTTTTCATTCCTTCACAAAATAACATAAAAACAAACACATTCGATTCTTATAATTATAAATAGATTGATCCATATGCTCTACTCTAAATCCATATGCTTTAAATGGATAAGAGAGATATGGATTTTCCGCTCAGCTCAAATTGTATCCTTTTCCTTCTGCTTGGACACGAAGAGATATGAAATATTTGACTAAGACTGGATTTCATTCCACTTTCCTATTTCTGAACAACAACTTATGTTATCAACTATTTCGTGTTTTCAAAGTTATTAATTGTCTCATACCCTATTTTTGATTTCGATAGTATGGTGTAGCGTATCTTATGCAAACGGAATTCTAAGGTTTCTTTATTTTATTATGCAATAAGAAGAATTCTTCCATTTTCTTTTTCTTTAGTTGCGGGAAAACCCAAATTAAAACTTTTATTTTATAGCGAGCGCAATTTCTAGTAAAAAATCCTGTATCCTTCCACTTAGATCAAAAGGAATTTTTCCAATAGAACTATGGAACCCCCGAGTGGTTGCGGTTGTACCTGTACTGCAGGAATAAGAAAACTCGCTATTCACTCAGTTTATTTTCCATAATAAGTTATGTAGGAGAGATGGCCGAGCGGTTCAAGGCGTAGCATTGGAACTGCTATGTAGACTTTTGTTTACCGAGGGTTCGAATCCCTCTCTTTCCGTTTTTCTTAATTCATCAACGTTAAGGATCACAATGTATCAAATCAAATAACAATTTTTTCCAGCAATAATATAATATCTTATATTATCTTATTTTGATTTAATAGAAATTAGAAATTCTCTATAGCAAATTACTGTGGTATGTAAAATACACATAGAGGAAAAAAGAAAAAAGGATCCTAATCCTAGGGTTAATCAATTTTAGCTAGTTGATGGGAAAATACAAATTAATGGTAATGGTCTTAGGGCGATTTAGTTCGGGGAAAGGGGAAGGGGAAGAAAATTCTATGAACCTTTCCTTTTTTCGTTAAGTTCAAGTCTGACGAGAGTAATATTCTACAACTAACAACTCATTTATTTTGAGACCGACCCACTTCCTATCTAGGATTTTATTTACTAGTCCTTTATATTCCAACGTGTCAATCGCCAAATGCTTTGGCAATTTCCCCGGGTCCGATGAAGCAATATAATTTTGAACCAGACCTTTTGATCTTTGGTTATCTTTCGTAGTAATAATATCTCGGGGTTTGCAACGAAAACTTGGTATATTGACTATACGACCATTAACTAAAATATGTCTATGGTTGACTAATTGGCGGGCCCCAGGAATGGTTGAAGCCATACCCAATCGAAAAAGGATATTATCCAAACGCATTTCAAGTAATTGTAGTAAAACCTGGCCTGTTGACCTTTTTGCTTTTCCAGCGATATGTACATATCTAAGTAATTGTCGTTCTGTCAGACCATAATGAAAACGCAATTTCTGTTTTTCTTGAAGACGAATACGATATTGCTCCTTTTTCCCAGAATTGAATTTTTTTTTAAGATTACTTCCGGATTTAGGTGTTTTTCTAGTGAGTCCTGGTAAAGCTCCCAGACGGCGTATTTTTTTTAAACGAGGTCCTCGATAACGGGACATGAAGACTCCTTTTTTTATTTTATTGAAATTTCATTTTACACAATTAATTTCATTGTATTTACATTACAGAATACATCGAAATTAAAACTGAATTAAACTACAGGATAAACAGAGTAAAATCAACTAAAGTACCCCAAAAAATGGAATTTCATCAAAATCTTTTTTTTTTGTATATATATTATTTATTTTATTGTTTTGTATCTAGCAAAATTGTAAGGTAAAAAACATAAAAGATCCTGGATTCTCCATTTAATTCGGAAAAAAAGAGATTCTTGTTCGTAGAACATCGATAGAGAAAAAAAAGCCGACTATCGGATTTGAACCGATGACCCTCGCATTACAAATGCGATGCTCTAACCTCTGAGCTAAGTGGGCTTACATAACGGAAATAGTGTAACAAATAGAAATAGGTATAGTATAGGAAATCCGTAAAATCTCAGATATTAGTTATTAATCTTAGCTATTAACTAGTTCTAAATTTGAAGTTATACTTATAAAAATAAAAAAATACTAAAACTTCTTAAAGATAAAGTTAGCTTGATATGCTTAACTATAGGATATTAAAAAATAAAATTATAGAATTTATTGGTATTTTCATTCGATCATTATAGACTTTATTATTTGTTAATAATTTGAGGATTAATATTTCACTAAGGGGAACATAGAGTCAGAGTAAATAAAATTGCTAATTCTGATTAGAAAAAAAGAATAAATATCAAGCGTTATAGTATAATTTTGAATACTATAAAAAAGTAAGACGGGAGGTGGGGGAGATAAAAACTTTTGGATATATTGATTCGGATTGAATTGCAAATACATCAAGGATAGAATCAATTCAATTCTGAATTGCAATAAGCAAGCGAGGTCTCTCAAATAGAGTCGAACTGAACTGCTAGACTACGTTGAGTGATGAACTCAATGATTCAAAAAAAAAACTAAGAGATGGATGAAATTACACAAGGAATCCTGGTCTCAAAGAAGAGGGAAATGGGGATATGGCGAAATCGGTAGACGCTACGGACTTGATTGTATTGAGCCTTGGTATGGAAACCTGCTAAGTGGTAACTTCCAAATTCAGAGAAACCCTGGAATTAAAAAAGGGCAATCCTGAGCCAAATCCGTGTTTTGAGAAAACAAGGGGTTCTCGAACTAGAATACAAAGGAAAAGGATAGGTGCAGAGACTCAATGGAAGCTGTTCTAACGAATCGAGTTAATTACGTTGTGTTGTTAGTGGAATTCCTTCTAGTTCTAAATTAGAGAAAGAGGGGTTTTATACCTTATACATTTAATAAACACGTATAGATACTGACATAGCAAACGATTAATCACAGAACTCATATTATATTCTAATTATAATATAGGTTCTTTATCTTTTTTAAAAATGAAATTAGAAATGATAATGATTATGAAATAAAAAACTCATATCATAATTTTTTTTTTTCATTATTGTGAATCCACTCCAATCGAATATTGAATAATCAAATTCTTCAATTAAAATTCAAAGTTTTCGAGATCTTTAAAAAAGTGGATTAATCGGACGAGGACAAAGAGAGAGTCCCATTCTACATGTCAATACTGACAACAATGAAATTTCTAGTAAAAGGAAAATCCGTCGACTTTATAAGTTGTGAGGGTTCAAGTCCCTCTATCCCCAAATCCTCTTTTATTCCCTAACTATACTATATTATTATTATTTATCCTCTTTTTTTTTTTCTTTTTATCAATGCACTTTTTTTTCTTTTTATCAATGCAATGGGTTTAAGATTCATTAGCTTTCTCATTCTACTCTTTCACAAAGGAATGCGAAGAGAACTCAATGGATCTTATCCTATTCATTGAATAGATTTCTTTTTTATTAGAGTATCGGCAAGAAATCTTGGTTATTCACTCTATTTTTAAGTTTTATTTAAGTAAACCATGCACAATGCATAGGACTACCCCCCCCATTTTCAAATTTAAAATTTGAAATACTTTAATTAATTTTTAGTCCTTTTAATTGACATAGATACAAATACTCTACTAGGATGATGCACAAGAAAAGGTCAGGATAGCTCAGTTGGTAGAGCAGAGGACTGAAAATCCTCGTGTCACCAGTTCAAATCTGGTTCCTGGCAGAGAAAAAAAAAAAAAAGATCCACCGAATAGGTATTGATCCAAATACCTCGAGATGGATTGTGATACATATTCATTAATAATATTTATTCATCTAAGTGGATAAATCTATAATATAAATATAGAGGCACTTCTTTTTCTTTTTAAAGAAGTTTTAAAATATATCTTTTCTTTATGATAAAGAAGGGGGTGAGATTCCCCTTTATTTTTTTGCGTTTCTTAATTTTGTATTCCGCTATTCCGACGAATATTTTTTTAGTCTTGCTTATCTTTATCTTATCTTATTTTCCTAGTTGTGCTAAGTAATGTGCGCGGTACAAAGTTCCTGGTAGAGAACTTCTTTGAGTCATCCTATTTTTCTGTTCATATGAAGGAAATTAATATGCGATTTTCAAAATAGGGGAATCCAAATGAAACCCTTTTTTTGCTCAGTCTATCTGGAATGCTTTTGTATAATTAGGAATTAATTATAAATAGGTATTCCGTTTCATCTAGGAAAAGAACCTAAAAATATTCCTTGACTTGAATAAAATCTGGAGTTGTGTTGTATAAGTGAGCATGAATTTCTTATCATTCAATGAGCATCTTGTATTTCATAAAAATTGGGGGTTATATAATCCTTACGTAAGGGCCAGCCTATCCAACTTTCAGGCATTAGGATACGTTTAAGGCGCGGATGATTATCATAAGAGATTCCCACCATATCATAAGATTCGCGTTCTTGAAAATCGGCACTTCTCCAAATCCAGAAGACAGACGGAATTCTAGGATTATCCTTTTGGGCAAAGACTTTTATGCAGACTTCTTCTGGATTATCTATACCATATTGTATTCTCGTAAGATGATACACGCTAGCTAAAGATCCACCGGGTGCTACATCATAAGCACATTGGGAGCGTAAATAATTGTAACCATATACATATAAAATGACAGCAATGGAATCCCAATCCCCTGCTTTTATTTGTAAAGTCTCTATTCCTCGGTGATCAAAGCCCAAAGATCTATGAACCACCTCATGTTTGACTAGCCAATTAGATAACCAACCCTGCTGCATTGTCTTCATCTCTCCCTCTTTGTATAAATATTTCACATTTCGGATGCAAGTTTGAAAGATTGCCCTGCTTTTTATTTTTCTACACAAAAGAGCCCCTCTCCTAATTCACTAATTTGTAGGAAGGTACTGAACTTTTGGATTTGAAAAAAGTTTCAGAAGATATATCTAATGTAGATGGTGATTGATAGAGCAATTCTTGCTCATAAGTTCCTGTATGAGTACTGCGCCTAACATAAAGCTTGTGACTGGTAGTAAAACATCTATTTTTATTTTGAGATAGAGTTTGATCCTCAACTATTTCTCGCGATATCTTCTTACGAAGTTTTGTTAGGGCATCTATAACTGCCTCCGGTTTAGGTGGGCAGCCCGGCAAGTAGACATCCACAGGAATTAACTTATCAACTCCCCGAACAGTACTATAGGAATCCGTACTGAACATTCCCCCTGTAATAGTACAGGCTCCCATAGCAATGACGTATTTTGGTTCAGGCATTTGCTCGTATAATCTCACTAAAGAGGGAGCCATTTTCATTGTTACCGTACCGGCTGTTAAAATTAGGTTGCTTGCCTAGGACTTGATCTTGGTACCAATCCATAACGATCAAAGTCGAATCGTGAGCCTATTAATGAAGCAAATTCAATGAAACAACAACTGGTACCGTATAGAAGGGGCCATAAACTGGAGAGTCTTGACCAATTCGAAAGATCATTTGGTGTAGTTGAAATAACAGAATTGGAACTTGTTTGGTCAAGTAAGGGAAACTCAATCAAATTCATAACTGTCTCAATAGAATCTTTTCCTTCTTTTTTTTTGTCTAAATATTCAGTTAAGACCATTCCAAGGCTCCTTTTCGCCATGCATAAACTAAACCAACAACTAAGATAAGCACGAAAATCAAAGCTTCGATAAAAACGGATACACCCAATACGTCGAAACTCATTGCCCAAGGGTATAGAAAGACGGTTTCCACATCAAAAACAACAAAAACGAGCGCAAACATATAATAGCGTATTCGGAATTGTACCCAAGCCCCTCCCATGGGTTCTATACCCGATTCATAACTAGAAAGCTTCTCTGGTCCTTCACTAACCGGGGCTAAAAGTCCTGAAATCGAAAATGCCAAAATAGGAATAAGGCTTGCTATTATTAGAAATGTCCAAAAAATATCATATTCGTGAAGCAGAAACATAATGTACTCCCATTAATGTGGAATAGGCGGAACTTAAATTAGTCAATTCAATTCAGCATTGTCAATTTATCCAGAACTTCTCTCTTTTCCTCGGTGAAACAAGAATCTTTTTTGTTCAAACAAAAGCGCTTAGTTTAAGTTTAGCCTTTGTTTCCTCTGTGCTGCATCTTCTTTAAAGATTCATCCAATGGAATCCCAACTCCCTTTCTTTTGGATTTCCATTCTATTTAGATATGGTGTATGTAGATCTAATTCTTATATAAAGAAAACTTTCTCGTTTCACTTTGTCTCGCTTTCTCTAGAATCTCTAGAAAAAAGAATAGCTCTATCCTTTATTTAATATTTAATAATAAAATAATAAGAGACTATTAAATAAAAATGAGAATACTACTAAATTAGAACCTAATTAAGATAGTAGGACTAATCTATGCAGTATAATTAATGAGAAGTAATACTATAAAATAAAAATAAAGAACTCTATTTCAGAACTATGAGACAGAATATTCTGTTTTCTTATTTACTCTTTACTTTATTTTTTCTATTTAAAGTTGATCAATTTACATAATGTATCTATAAACAAAGTAATAAATATACTTAAAACAAAGTAGGAATTCGCAAAATGGATAAAATCATTGCAGTTATTATAGGGAAGTCTAGAGATATCCTATTTGAAGGAGGACGGGATTCAAATCAGGGAAAGGATCCTTTCTTCTATTGATTTGATAGAAATTCGTTTTTCTTTTCCTGTCTGTATGATTTTGATTTTCGATGAATGAGCCTTTGGTAATGCTTTTATCTCTATTCTATGTCGCAGGCGCCTATCCAGTCTATAAACAAATACTAATGAGAAAATGAAAACTATACTAAACTAAAGAAAACATAGGATAGAGATCCTAAAATCTAAAAAAGGGCATATTAGGGCTATACGGATTCGAACCGTAGACCTTCTCGGTAAAACAGATCAAACGGATTATTATCGAAATGATTTGAACTGTTTCAAAGACCCAACATGCATTTTTTTGCATTGGGCTCTTTCATAAACTGATTTAAAGATCAGTTAGTCCACCATAGTTTTTCTTTACGGAAAGATAATGAGATGGCTCCCTGTGCTCTGATTGATTTTTTGTATTATGATCTATCTAGGAGCAATACCAAAGTGTTTCAAAGGAGGATTACCTTGACTTAGGTCTGCCTCCGGTCTAAATTAAATCAACCTAAGTGAAATGGAGTCTCTATCGTTCCACTGCAAGAGTTAACTATGAGACTTCATACACCTTAAAGTTCATAGAACGAAAAGAAGTTTTTTGGAGGCCCTTATCCTCATTACGCCTAGCATTTAGTGGGCTGGATATTTACCTTATCAACTAGCAAATCCATAAGGGTTCTATTTGATTAGGCACCTGAATTGGCACCTGAATCGGACTGAACCGACTGTTTGTCAGGCTACTGTTCTCCTATTCTCTCGAATCTATGAAGTAAGACATTGATTTTGCAATAAGATCGATTATGTTCATTGCATAATAAGCTCCTTTGAAAAGCATTGGCGCACGTGTAAACGAGTTGCTCTACCGAACTGAGCTATAGCCCTTATCAGAGATATCTTAACATATAGATAATTTCTTGTCAAGATGAATATTTTCTAATGCCAGAGGATACCCCTTTGATCTGTATCTGTTTAGTATTTAGTTTAGTATTTAGTATATAACAGACCAATAACAGAGCGGTATTGCTTAGAAAAGGGATTCAATATATAATCGATCGAAGTAATGGGTCTTCCTTTGTGGTGATAAATTGCCTACTTAACTCAGTGGTTAGAGTATTGCTTTCATACGGCGGGAGTCATTGGTTCAAATCCAATAGTAGGTAAGTAGGTAGAAAAATTACTAGATAGCATTGGACTTACTTCGCTTCGCTATCTAATAACTTTTTCTACCCCTCTTCCCTTTTTCTTTGTATCAACTATAAACCACTGGATTGTCTTCAATTGGATGGGGGAATCCAATTGACAGCCTCGATTCGTATCCTAGCTCGTCTGAGAGCGAGCTTCGCTTCAACCAAATCTTTCGTACCCTCAGCTTTACTCAAGTTAGCTTCGGCTATTTCAAGTGCCTTTTGAGCTTCTTCCGGATCAATATCACTACCCAGTTCCGCATCATTTCCTAAAATGATGATCTCATTATTAACTATTCTCGCAAAACCGCTCCACAGAATCGCTGTTAACCATTGGTCGTTGAGGAGGCGTATTCTCAAAGGACCCATATCTACTGCTGTGTTAATGGGGGCGTGGTTTGGTAATACGCCAATTTGGCCACTATTAGTGGATAAAATGATTTCTTTCACTTCACAATCCCAAATAATTCGCTTAGGAGTCAGTACATAAAGATTTAATTTCATTTCTTCGATTTGTTCTCCTCTTCTAAGGTTATAGCTTTCGTGCTAGCTTCATCGATGTTACCCACCAAATAAAAAGCCTGTTCAGGTAGGCCGTCTAATTCTCCGGAAAGGATTAGTTGAAATCCCCTAATAGTTTCCGCAAGAGCAACATACTTTCCTGGAGAACCAGTAAAAACTTCTGCCACAAAGAACGGTTGTGATAAGAAACGCTCAATTTTTCTTGCTCTTGCTACAGTTAAACGATCCTCTTCCGATAATTCATCCAAGCCAAGAATTGCGATAATGTCCTGAAGTTCTTTGTAACGTTGTAAAGTTTCCTTAACTCTTTGCGCAGTTTCATAATGTTCGTTGCCAACGATCCGAGGCTGTAACATAGTCGAGGTTGAATCTAAAGGATCTACTGCTGGATAAATACCCTTGGAAGCTAATCCTCTGGAAAGTACGGTAGTAGCATCCAAATGTGCAAATGTTGTGGCAGGGGCAGGGTCGGTCAAATCGTCTGCAGGTACATAAACTGCTTGAAT
>NW_028260315.1:10000-23803 GCF_056163025.1 Triticum urartu | reverse complement strand
ATCAAATGTAAGTAAATATATCCGAAACATATAAAAGGCAGTTAATCCTGCAGTAAAGGAGGCTATTATTCCAAAAAAGGGCGAATACAACCAACTATTACTAAGGATTTCATCTTTGGACCAGAAGCAAGCAAGAGGTGGAATACCACAAAGAGAAAGTGTACCCCATAAAAAAGTAGTTCTTGTGATTGGAATGTATTTTCTTAAACCGCCCATAAGAACCATATTTTGACTTTTATCTGGTGAATATCCAACAAGAGGTTCCATTGAATGAATAACGGATCCGGATCCCAAGAACAATAAAGCTTTTGAATAAGCATGAGTGATCAAATGGAATAAAGCAGCTTGATAAGAACCTATACCTAGAGCTAACATCATATAACCCAATTGAGACATTGTAGAATAGGCTAAGCTTCTTTTAATATCTCTCTGAGCAAGAGCTAAAGTAGCTCCTAAGAATAGTGTTATTGTACCTACTAAAGAAATAAAACTCATTATCAAAGGTAAAGATATGAAAAGAGGAAGAAGTCGAGCTAGAAGAAAAATTCCCGCAGCAACCATAGTTGCTGCGTGTATAAGAGCCGAAATAGGAGTGGGCCCTTCCATAGCATCGGGTAACCATACGTGAAGAGGGAATTGTGCGGATTTCGCAACTGCACCAAGGAATAATAAAAAAGCACACAAAGTAGTAAGTAAAGAGTTAATTCCATTATTAGGAATCCAGTTATTAGCTATTTTGAACAAATCCCTAAACTCTAAACTACCTGTTATCCAAAAAAAACCTAAAATTCCTAATAATAGACCAAAATCCCCTACACGATTAGTTACAAAAGCTTTTTGACAAGCACTCGCTGCGATTGGTCGTGTAAACCAAAAGCCTATCAATAAATAAGAACACATTCCCACGAGTTCCCAAAAAAAATAAATTTGTATCAAATTGGAGCTAGTAACCAATCCCAACATGGAAGTATTGAAAAAACTTATATAAACAAAAAATCTCAAATATCCTTCATCGTGAGACATATAACCATCACTATAAATAAGAACCAGGATTCCTACAGTAGTAATTAGTATTAACATAATAGAAGTAAGTGGGTCAATCAAGTATCCAAATTCTAAAGAAAAATCATTATTGACGGTCCAAGACCATAGATATTGATAGATCGAACTTCCATTTATTTGTTGAATAGACAGTTGAACTGAGAATACCATAGCTATACTTAAGAGTAAAACACTAGGAAAAGCCCATATGCGACGAAGATTTTTTGTTGCTGTCGGAATAAGAATAAGGCCAAATCCCATTGACATAATAACTGGAAGTGGGAGAAGAGGGATTACCCATGCATATTGATATGTATGTTCCATAAGAAAAGAAATTGCAATTTTTACTTCAATTTTTACTTCAATTTTTCTATAAAATTGTTTCCGATTCACCAAACCAATTCTTATCTCTTTCTGAAAGAATAAATAAAAAGAATAAGAAAAAATACTGAAATTCTTAATTTTTCCAAAATTTATCTCATTGAAATAATTAAAAATTAAGAATGGGTTTAGTTGGTTAAATTAAAAAAGTTAATAAAATAACTAGGTAACGAAGTTATTTTATTAACTAAATAAAGATATTTATAAAAATAAAAAAAAAAAAGTGGAATCATTTTACTTTCTATTCATAATTCATTTTTATATTTCTTTAAAACAAAGATGAAACAGCTCTCTTGTTCCATAATTAACTGATTGAGTGAATTCCAATGAAAACCTATGTTTATAAGAAATTATCGAATAGTCCTTACTTCATATAGAACTAAAATTCTAATGACTATAAATTACCTAAGTTTTAGAATGTCTTGTTTAAGAGACTCAGTATTTTTTGTTTTGATTGGAATTCCTTTCCTTTATGGAATACCATTCTGAACTTAATTAACTATTTTCATTTTCCCTTCTTTTTATCCCCCCGTCTTATCTTATATGGGGGATAGGCTTCCATACCATATATCTATATATGGAGTATACTTGATATATAAATAGATATAAATAGATTTAAATGAGAAACCCTTCTATATATTCTATATTATTAAAAAAAAAGTATAAAATATATAAAGAAAAAATGTTAAAAAATTCTTGTTGTCTTATCCGCATTAGACAAAATGAAGTAAAAAATAATTCAAAATTTAAGTATCTTTCAGTATCTAAGTATAAATACTAATAAAAAGAAGAAAGAAGGATTGATTTGCAGCAATAGATGTCTTTCACATACAACTAGAAAAAAGTAATTTCCTTTTTGAATGGCAGTTCCAAAAAAACGTACTTCAATGTCAAAAAAGCGTATTCGTAAAAATATTTGGAAGAAAAAGACTTATTTTTCCATAGTACAATCTTATTCTTTAGTAAAATCAAGATCATTTTCGAGCGGTAATGAGCATCCAAAACCAAAGGGTTTTTCTGGGCAACAAACAAATAATAAGATTTTGGAATAATATGAATTGACTTATCAAAAAAGAATTCCAATTATTTAATAATTTGGATTCTTCTTTGAATGTACTTTTATGTGTCGAATTACTCGGTACAATATTCTTAGAACAAAAAACCCCTCTTATCTTATATATACAAGAAAAAAAAAGTTTTGTTTGGTATACTGTGTGCTAAGTATTCTTTTCCTATCAATGAACTTTTCATAATTTTCCTAATAGAATCCTCATATTCTATTAGGAAAATTATGAAAAGTGGAGTATTCTTACAATAGGACTTACAACTTCCACCTATCTTCTCCAAAATCATAAGGTTAGTAAATCTTATTAATAAGAGCATAAAGACTTTCATTCTAGAAATTTTTAAAAAATCCAAAAAGCCTTTTCTATTTATCCATTTTATTTTAATTTCATCATTAAATAGAAACCCTTTTGGATTTTTTTCATTGTATTGAAAGAATTTTCAAAATGTAAAGGGGAAATTAATTAGAAAAAATTAGTTCTATAATTGCAAGTTAGAAAAAAGAAGTTCCAACTCTTTCAAGCAGTGTTTGTGTTTCTATTGGGCAAAGCAAGAGTTTATTGTAAAAAAAAAAAATGGAAACGATACTACCAAACGAAGTCTATTTTAATGAAAACTCTAATGTTCCTAAATTTTATGGACTTTCCCAATATCGACGATTCCCAAGATAATAGCTATTATTCTTTTAAGTTACCTATTATTTGAAGTTAGCCGCCATGGTGAAATTGGTAGACACGCTGCTCTTAGGAAGCAGTGCTCAAGCATCTCGGTTCGAATCCGAGTGGCGGCATTCTTGAAAAAGAATACAATAGATTAGAAATCAATTCGAAATTTACAATTTTGTAATGGGACCTTCCCCTTATGCTATTTGCAACTTTAGAACATATACTAACTCATATCTCTTTCTCAACGATTTCAATTGTGATTACGATTCATTTTATAACCTTATTAGTTCGTGAACTTGGAGGATTACGCGATTCGTCAGAAAAAGGAATGATAGTTACTTTTTTCTCTATAACAGGATTCTTAGTTTCTCGTTGGGCTTCCTCGGGACATTTTCCATTAAGTAATTTATATGAGTCATTGATCTTCCTTTCATGGGCCCTGTATATTCTTCATACCATTCCTAAAATACAGAACTCTAAAAATGATTTAAGCACAATAACTACGCCAAGTACTATTTTAACGCAAGGCTTTGCCACATCGGGTCTTTTAACTGAAATGCATCAATCCACGATACTAGTACCTGCTCTACAATCTCAGTGGTTAATGATGCATGTCAGTATGATGTTATTAAGCTATGCAACTCTTTTGTGCGGATCCTTATTATCTGCCGCTATTCTAATCATTAGATTTCGAAATAATTTCCATTTCTTTTCTAAAAAGAAAAAAAATGTTTTAAATAAAACATTTTTCTTTAGTGATATTAAATATTTTTATGCAAAAAGAAGTGCTTTAAAAAGAACCTCTGTCCCTTCATTTCCAAATTATTACAAATATCAATTAACGGAGCGTTTGGATTCTTGGAGTTATCGTGTCATTAGCCTAGGATTTACCCTTTTAACCGTAGGTATTCTTTGTGGAGCAGTATGGGCTAATGAGGCCTGGGGATCCTATTGGAATTGGGATCCTAAGGAAACTTGGGCATTTATTACTTGGACCATATTCGCAATTTATTTACATAGTAGAACAAATCCAAATTGGAAGGGTACGAATTCTGCACTTATAGCTTTGATAGGATTTCTTATAATTTGGATTTGTTATTTTGGTATAAATCTATTAGGAATAGGCTTACATAGTTATGGTTCGTTTACATTAACACCTAAATGATTACATAAAATAAAACCTTCATGAAATGAAGGTTTTTACTTTTATGTTTTATTTGAGAACCCCTTGAACGCCTTATCAAAGGGTTCTCAAAAATTCGAGATAGATCTAATTATACTTTTTTACTTATTTCTGCATTATATACTTTTTTACTTATTTCTGCATTAATAGAGCAGACGAGTAAAAAAAAGCAAACCTATTTAGGATAATAATTGGATAAGAGAGCCTCTACCCTGTCAACGGATAGGGAGAGAACAAAATCTGGATAAATACCAATTCCTATTACTGGTAAAAAGATACAGATTAAAATAAAGAGTTCTCGTGGTCCAGAATCCACAAAATTTGCGTTTGGAACATTAAATAGCTTGTATCCATAGAACATCTGGCGTAACATAGATAATAAATAAATAGGAGTTAATATCATTCCAATTGCCATTACAAAAGTAATTAGTGTTTTTGGCATTAACAGAAATTTTGGACTAGTAATTAGTCCAAAAAATACTACTAATTCTGCGACAAAACCACTCATTCCTGGTAAGGCAAGAGAAGCCATTGAAAAGCTACTAAACATGGTAAAAATTTTAGGCATTGGGATAGATATTCCCCCCAGTTCTTCGAGATAAACAAGACGCATTCTATCAGAAGCGGTTCCTGCCAAGAAAAAAAGTGTAGCACCAATAAATCCATGGGATAATATTTGTAAAATAGCTCCATTGAGTCCAATGTTGGTTATGGAACCAATTCCTATAATTATGAAACCCATGTGAGATACAGAGGAATAAGCTATTCTTTTTTTGAAATTTCGTTGACCAAGAGAAGTTGAAGCTGCATAGATTATTTGGATCGCTCTCTATTATTACTAACCAGGGCGAAAATAGATAATGAGCATGAGGTAACAATTCCATGTTGATCCGAATCAATCCATATGCTCCCATCTTTAATAATATTCCCGCTAAAAGCATACATGTACTATAATGTGCTTCCCCATGGGTATCTGGTAACCACGTATGTAGGGGTATAATCGGCAATTTGACAGCATAAGCAATAAGGAAGCCAAAATATAAAAGTATTTCCAAGGTTGCAGGGTATGATTGATTAATTAATCTTTCCAAATCTAATCCTGGTTCGTTGGAACCATATAAGCCCATACCCAGAACTCCGATTAAGAAAAAAATGGAACCGCCTGCAGTATACAAAATAAACTTTGTAGCTGAATATAGACGCCTCTTCCCCCCCCACATGGATAAAAGTAAGTAAACAGGAATTAATTCTAACTCCCACATGATAAAAAAAAGTAAAAGGTCTCGCGAAGAAAATAATCCTATTTGACCACTATACATTGCGAGCATCAGGAAATAGAATAATCGCGAATTCCGTGTAATTGGCCAAGCTGCTAAAGTAGCTAAAGTAGTGATAAATCCTGTCAATAAAATAGATCCTAATGAAAGTCCATCGATTCCCAATCTCCAGTGGAAATCGAAGACATCTATCCATTTATAATCCTCCTTTAATTGGATTAAGGGATCCTCCAGTTGGAAATGATAACAGAACGCATAAGTCATTAGAAGGAATTCTAATAAACAAATAGATATAGTATACCACCTAACGACTTTGTTTCCCTTATGAGGTAAAAAGAAAATTAATGAACCTGCAAATATCGGCAAAACAACAAGTATTGTTAACCAAGGAAAATAACTCATGATAAAGTGATAAAGACAAGATACGTTTTGACCAGAAAAGCCCGTGCTCGATTATTTCGAGCACAGGCTTCTTCGGTAAAGAGGAATCAGACGATTCGAGTGAAGTTTTTTGTAACGTATCAATAAGATAGAGCCATGCTACGTGTTGTTTCAGGCCCTAAATAAACGCGGACACTTAAAAAATCTGTCGGGCAGGCAGATTCACATCTCTTACAACCCACACAATCTTCGGTTCTCGGCGCGGAAGCAATTTGCTTGGCTTTACATCCATCCCAGGGTATCATTTCTAATACATCTGTTGGACAAGCTCGTACACATTGAGTGCATCCTATACATGTATCGTAAATTTTTACGGAATGTGACATTGGATCTATAAATTTTTCTTTTCAACATAAAATTTTTCGATCTGGTAAAAATGAAATTAGTACTATAATGAGTCATATGTATTGTAGACACCAGACGAAGCAATGGTTTATCCAAACTTCAAAAAAAAAAATCTATTTTTTAATCTGTTTGTGAGAAAGCGTGAAGAGAGCCAAGAGACTTTAATTTTGGATTTCAACAATAAATAAGAAATAAGAAAGAATTTTACGAATTGTACAGACGAATTCGAATTAGCCAATAAATTGGCTATCGTCTTTTCAATATAAATTATTGCAATATTCAAATTGCAATATCAATGAATTACAAATACAAAAATTCATTTAAGTGAAAAAGAATACTATGCAATAATCTACTAAAAAAAATGGATATTCTCAAATAATACTAAGAAAATAGTATTGATTTCTATTTATTTTAATATGTGCGCCTTTGTTTAGAGGATTCTATGTCTAATTATTCAAAAGTCTAATTATTCAATAAATTAGATTGATTGATACGAGTGGATTTCCTATTACGATGGATGGAAGAAAGAATGGATAGTCCAATAGCGGCTTCAGCAGCTGCAAGGGCTATAACAAAAATTGCGAAAATATCTCCTTTTAATTGGCGACTATCAAATAGATCAGAAAATGTTACGAGATTTAGATTAATTGAATTCAGTATAAGTTCAAGACATATTAGAGCTCTAACCATGTTTCGGCTTGTGATCAATCCATAGATACCAATCGAAAATAAATAGACACTCAAAAAAAGTACATGCTCAAACATCATTAACTAACTCCTTATCAATCTCGATTCATTTCAATATGAGGGCAAGAATTGAACCGATTCAATTAATTACAATAGAACAATTACACAACAAAAGAAAAAAAAAAAAAAAAAAAAGGAGGTATTTGTTGGCAGTAGATGGATTTTACTAAATCAAAATTGTGATTCTTTAGTTATTTATTTTAGATTTGCAATTCTTATAATTTGTACTTTTTCTAAGTTTTCTTATTGCCGAGCCATAGTAATTGCACCTATTAAAGAAACTAGAAGAATTATGGAAATGAGTTCAAACGGAAGATAAAAATCGGTTGCTAAATGAATTCCAATTTGTTGAACATTATTTATGAGACCCTGTTCTACTATTTGGTTTGATCTTGTAGTCCAAAGAATTCCATACCACGACGTATCTGGGATAGTAGTCATTAGTGAAAAAACAATAGTTATACAAACGAGTGAAGTGAACCCATCTCCAATAGTCCAATAATTCTTATCTTTAGACCATTCTGAGCCATTTACGAACATTACAGCGAATATGATCAAGACATTTATGGCTCCCACATAAATAAGAAGTTGTGCGACAGCTACAAAGTAGGAATTTAATAAAAAATAGAATAAGGATATACAAACAAGAACTAATCCCAGCGAAAAGGCAGAATAAATGGGGTTGGTAAGTAATACTACTCCTAGACCCCCTAGTAGAAGAACAAATCCCCCAAATAGCATAAGAATCTCATGTATTGGTCCAGGTAAATCCATTATGGATAAAAAGAAATTAATAGTATAAAATTTTTCATGAACTGACTAAAACTAAAGGATTCAAGGAAGGAAAAAAGGATTAGGGTATTTTTTTGTGTATAAACTTATAGTTATAAATTATATTATATCACGAAAATCTAGTCTGATTTAAAATAAGAAATAATTTCCAATAAGCAGTAGTTTTTCGTTTTTCTTTATAGTTTAATTTTAAAGTTTAATAAAGAATTATTAGATTTTTATAACAGAAAGACAAAATCAAAGTTTAGTAATCAGTAATCGTTCTTGAATTCGAAGATTTTTCTTTGTTTATTTTACTTTCAGACGAATTCCTAATTGTTTGAATTGTGTAATCTCCCATTATGGAGATTGGTAACCGACTTAAAGCAATTTGATTGTAATTCAATTCATGACGATCATAGGTAGAAAGTTCATATTCTTCAGTCATTGATAAACAGCTTGTTGGACAGTACTCAACACAATTGCCACAAAATATACAAACTCCGAAATCAATACTATAATTAAGCAATTGTTTTCTTTTAATATCCTTTTCAAATCTCCAATCCACAACGGGTAAATCTATCGGACATACGCGAACACATACTTCACAAGCAATACATTTATCAAATTCAAAGTGGATTCGCCCTCGGAAACGCTCTGGTGTAATTGATTTTTCATAAGGGTAGTGAATCGTTATAGGTAAACGATTTGTGTGGGATAAGGTAGTTATGAAACTTTGACCTATGTACCTTGTAGCACGTATTGTTTGTTGACCATAACTCATGAACCCAGTTACCATAGGGAACATATTCATTCTAAATATCTATGAAAAAGATATGTTTCTTTCTCTTGTTTGAGAGAGCTTTTGTGTTGAAAATATTCTTACTATTATTGTATTATCTTATTTATAGTGAAACAAGTTGAGAAGAGGTTGTTAATAAGAGATTGCCCAGGGAAATAGGTAAAAGAAATTTCCATCCAAGATTTAATAACTGATCCATTCTCATCCTCGGTAAAGTCCATCTTATTGTGATAGAAATGAAGAGAAATAAATAAGCTTTAGTTAATGTAATAAATATACCCATTGTCATTTCCAAAATTCCAACTGCTTTATTCATTTGGAAAAAATCAAAAAAGGATATATAGGGAATAGATAAATTCCACCCGCCCAAGTAGAGAACTGTTACAAATAAAGAAGAAACTAATAAATTTAGGTAAGAAACAAGATAAAATAAACCATATTTGATACCGGAATATTCAGTTTGGTAACCTGCTACTAATTCTTCCTCCGCTTCTGGTAAATCAAAGGGTAATCTTTCACATTCTGCCAAAGAAGAAATTAAAAAAACCAGAAAACCTATAGGCTGACGCCAAATATTCCATCCAAAAAAACCGTATTTTGACTGTGCTTCAACTATATCAACTGTACTTGAACTGTTAGATAATCATAGTCGGTGATAACATCACAGTTCCCACCGCTATTTCAAAACCGTACATGAAACCTTAGCTTCATACGGCTTCTCTATGATCAGAAAAAGGAAAGGACTGTTTTGTTCCTAGCCCCGGGGGCGTAGATAGAATTAGATAAAATAAAATAGATTTGAAAGTCCTAAATTAGACCAAAGGAATTCCGTCTGCTAGAATAAGAAAAAGCGCTTCCGAATTGATCTCATCCTTTATAATATAATGAAAATTTTTCTTTGTTCAGTAATAACTTAATCTTGGAATAAAACACTTGTTACTTGTTATAGGAATTCAATTAATAAATGGAAAGAGTTGGGTATTAGTTCATGAGCAATTCTGCATGAATATGGATAGAGGAAGGAAATAATGAAAATTTTTTCTAGTGCACTCCATATCTTTTTTACTATTCTTCTTTCCCCAGGGAGGGGGTATTTAAAAAGAAAAAATGGATAAAGGGTTAATTCGTTCTTGATAGCCATTTCCTTAACAAGTGAATGGGAACATACTCTGGATCGGAATCCGAAGAAAGTACTACTTGATAATTTCTACAAATTGCAAGTCCTTATTATGATTCCTTTTATGGGCAAAAATCTCTAATGTTTTAGATTTTCCATTACTAATCCTTTATGTACTTTAGTGTTCCTAACCCTTCACTAACTTTTGGTGGATTCTTCTTATGGATTATTAAGTTATAGTAATAACTAGGAGTATTCTAGTAATGGAATTCCATATCGTGAATCCTTTATTCTTGGCCGCTTCAAGATATGATGACTAATTAAAAAATATCAACCTTGGGATAAAGAGTTTACACTGCTTATGTTTACTTCCACTTTTTTCTTGTACGTAGGAAATGAGATTTTTTCTTTTTACTACAAATTTATAAGCTGTTTTGTTTCACTCATATAGCTATCTAGTTTAACTTACCAACCCAAATACTAAATAAGAAAAGGAATATAAATAGTTAATGGATTTTATAGGAAAAAGATCTATTTTAACGAATCACACGTAGAGATATTGCTAGCACACAAAAAGTTAATGGTATTTCATAACTAATGGATTGAGCAGCAGCTCGTAGACCGCCTGAAAAAGAATATTTATTATTTGAGCTATATCCTGCCATAAGAAGACCAATAGGAGCTATACTTGAAATGGCAATCCATAAAAAAACACCAATACTAAGATCGGCTAAAACAAAATGATATCCCAAAGGGATAACTAAAAAACTTAATAAAACTGATATGACTGCTATAGAGGGTCCAATGCTAAATAAAGAAATATCTCCTCGGGATGGCAGAATATCTTCTTTAAAAAGTAGCTTAGTCCCATCTGCTATAGCTTGAAGCAGGCCCAGGGGGCCAGCATATTCAGGACCAATACGTTGTTGTATCGACGCAGATATTTCTCTTTCTAACCACACAATTACGAGTACCTCTATTGTTATTCCCAAAAGGAGGGTCAAAATGGGTAGAATCGATATCAGTCCATAGACTTCTTTTAATAATTCCAATTTCGAAAAAGAATTGATAGTTTCTACCTCTACCCTATCTATTATCATTTCAACGATCAACTTCCCCCATAATGATATCTATACTACCTAATATCGTCATGATATCAGCCAATTTCATTTTTTTAACTAGCTGAGGAAGAATTTGCAAATTAATAAACCCGGGTGGACGGATTTTCCATCTCCAGGGGAAAAGGCTATCATCTCCTACTAGATAAATCCCTAATTCACCTTTTGGGGCTTCTACTCTTACATAAAGCTCTTGTCTTGACAATTCAAAATTGGGCGAAGGTTTTTTACCAAGAAATTTATACTCAAAATCATTCCATTCAGAATTATTTTCTTTCTTAAAGCGTCGGACTTCTAAATTTTCATAAGGTCCTCCAGGAATTTTTTCTACAGCTTGTTGAATTATTTTGATGGATTCCCTCATTTCACCAATTCGTACTAAATAGCGAGCTAACGAATCCCCTTCTTTTTGCCATTGGACTTTCCAATCAAATTGGTTGTAAGACTCATAAGGATCTACTTTACGAAGATCCCATTGTATTCCAGAAGCTCGTAACATCGGTCCCGATAAGCCCCAATTTACTGCTTCTTCTCCGCTAATAAAACCTACTCCTTCAACTCGCTCTAAAAAAATTGGATTCTGTGTAATAAGTTGTTGATATTCAACAACTCCGCGTAAAAAATAATCACAGAAATCTAAACATTTATCGATCCATCCATAAGGTAGATCGGCGGCTACTCCTCCGATGCGAAAGTAATTGTGCATCATTCGCATACCTGTAGCAGCTTCAAATAGATCATATATTAATTCTCTCTCTCTAAAAATATAGAAAAAAGGAGTCTGTGCGCCGAGATCCGCCATAAAAGGTCCAAGCCATAGCAAGTGAGAAGCTATCCGGCTTAATTCTAACATAATTACCCTAATATAGCTGGCTCTTTGTGGTATTTGAATATTCTCCAAGAATTCTGGTGCATTTACTGTTATTGCTTCTGTAAACATAGTAGCTAAATAATCCCACCTTGTTACATAAGGTAAGTATTGTATAATAGTTCGGTTTTCCGCGATTTTTTCCATTCCTCTGTGTAAATACCCTAATATGGGTTCACAATCAATAACATCCTCACCATCGAGAGTAACGATCAGTCGAAGAACACCATGCATTGATGGGTGTTGAGGGCCCATATTGACTATCATGAGATCTTTTCTTGTAAGCGGTAGACTCATATCCTTTCTTCCTTAATTCATTATTCCATGAAAATGGATTATTCCATGAATTCCTCAAAGCGAGGCTCATCAAAATGAAAAATCTAAGACTACTATAAGACTACTAAAAAAATAATAAAACAAGAAAAAAATTTGAACGATTAAATTACTGCTCCCGAATATTCAACTGACCGATTAATTTCTTATAACGTACTCTATTTTTCTTTGCCAAATAAGCCAGCAAACGTCGACGTTTTCCCAAAAGTCTTCGTAGACCTCTTTCCGATGAAAAATCTTTTTTGTGTAATTCCAAATGTGAAGCAAGTCTCCGTATCTTATTGGTGAAACTGAATACTTGAAATTCAACAGAACCCCTGTTTTCTTCTTTTTCTTCTTTAACCATAAATCCAAAAATTTTTCTACCTCCTTTCTTTTTCATGTATTTTTCTGATCAGGAAAAATACAAAATTATGTCAGTTATTTTGAAGTTATTCTAATCTCGTACACACACAAATTTGCAATTATTCATCTACTACTGGAATTTGGATTTATTTTATCGATGCAAATTGGATTTGGATAGAAGGGTACATTCTTTCTAATATTTTAGATAGAAGAAATGTTTCTTCTATCTAAAATATTAGAAAGAATTTTGCTGATTTATTTATTGCTATATGCAATTTATGGAATTGATACACCATTTAATTGATATCATTTAGCAAAATGAAACACAGCATATGCATCCATCTTTTGGCTCGAGAATTTCACGGGATAGAGATATGGTATAAGAAATAGACTATTAAGTAACTCTAAATGAATTGTGGATACATCTGTATCCTTAACATACTGAAACGATTGTCATTATTCGTATCAAACCAATAGCGATTCATACAAGCTAAATCTTCTAATCAATGGTGGGCCAATAATGAATTTTTTTGCATATGTATTAAGACGCTTGGCCTGATTTCGAAATTGTCCAGAGTTTTATATGTTGTTTTCATTGCAAAATGATGGGTCTCCTTCCATAACTTTCCAATTACGAGTACGAGAATTGAAAGACATGAAAATTCTCAATTCTCTACGGCGTCTAGTAGATAGAAACAAGAAAATCAGAAGAATCTTTCTCTCTATTCACTATCATTCCGCGTCTTCGACTTCTATTAGTTTCTTTTCTTCTTTAATGCAATAGCTATAGTTTGATATAAGAATCCATTTCTCAAAGTAATGGAAACCATTCTCTTATAGGAAATGGTTCGAAAATCGCTATTCCACCTTTTAGGTATCGTGAAAAGTGATACCTGTGAAGATCGTGCATTTCAGTCAAATTCAGATCCGTTTTTCGAGTCCATGATATAATATAACCAAATTGGATAGATCTTCCACCTGTTTAGCTAAGAAAGAATAGATACAGAGGTGGATAATAGATCGATATGAAGATCATGAGCTGCCCCATAATGAAATCGCCAGTAGTCGCGAATATCTCCTTCTTCCCTAATCCAAGATTGGAGAAAGAAGATCTAAGAGGGACCTATGGAGAATGTAGTCAGAAATCCATAATAGAGTCCGACCACAACGACCGAATTAATTATCCTCATCGAGAAACTTAGACTACTAAATAGAAAAGATTTGAAAATCATGGCATGGGTCTCCTTTTTTTCTTTCTTTAGAGTTTTCTATATGCACAATTTCTCGATGTTTCGATGAGAATT
>NW_028260314.1:0-45512 GCF_056163025.1 Triticum urartu | reverse complement strand
TATCTTCTGTCTTTCCCTATTTCATCTCGTAAAGTTCCGCGCTCGCAGTTTGGTCAAGAAAGTTAGACCTAATCCAACAAACAATACAAGGATGAATTACGAATTATGAAAGGATAGATTTCACATATACTTGTCCTTGTATTGTGTCAGTATGAGAATATCCTTCCTAAATTATTTATCCAAACCTATTGATCATTAACTTAGATTTTCCCAAGATTTTGGCTGCTATTCCGAATTACTCTATTATTCCGAAGCCAATGAAAAGTAAGTAGAACCTACAAAAATGGGGTTTTCTATTGATGCCTTGAATAACATATAGCTTACCTATAGACAAAAAAAAAATAAAAAAGTAATTATGTTTCGGAACCAGGCAAAACCAGATTGCTGTGCCATAGGAAGGATAGCTATACTAATTCGGTATACTCAAAATACACCTTTGGTACAAAATTGACAATCTCACAAGGATGAAATATCAGTAATTTTCTATTTACTGGTCGATCCCATCTTTTACGGAATCAATTCCTTTTTTGAATGTACAAAAATTTTGGGAGTTCAGCATGTCTGGAAGCACGGGAGAACGTTCTTTTGCTGATATTATTACCAGTATTCGATACTGGGTTATTCATAGCATTACTATACCTTCCCTATTCATTGCGGGTTGGTTATTTGTCAGTACGGGTTTAGCTTATGACGTGTTTGGAAGTCCTAGGCCAAACGAGTATTTCACGGAAAGCCGACAAGGAATTCCGTTAATAACCGACCGTTTTGATTCTTTAGAACAACTCGATGAATTTAGTAGATCCTTTTAGGAGGCCCTCAATGACCATAGATCGAACCTATCCTATTTTTACAGTGCGATGGCTGGCTATTCACGGACTAGCTGTACCTACTGTTTTTTTCTTGGGATCAATATCAGCAATGCAGTTCATCCAACGATAAAACAAATTCCAACTATAGAACTATGACACAATCAAACCCGAATGAACAAAATGTTGAATTGAATCGTACCAGTCTATACTGGGGTTTATTACTCATTTTTGTACTTGCTGTTTTATTTTCCAATTACTTCTTCAATTGAGAGAAAGAAAGAGACTAATAAGAATTCTCTTATCCCATTTGGAAGGATACCATCCTTATAACTACCCATGACTGTTTTTGTCTCTAGCATGACCAATTGATAAAATGTGGAGGAAAGTAGGGGAAATGGCCGATACTACTGGAAGAATTCCTCTTTGGCTGATAGGTACTGTAGCTGGTATTGCTGTGATTGGTTTAGTAGGTGTTTTCTTTTATGGTTCATATTCTGGATTGGGTTCATCTCTATAGTAATCGGAGGGACCAGATTGTAAACATGAAAAAGTAGGAGCTTAGCGGGTCCTTACCCCCCTTTATCTGATTAGAGCGGAAAGGACCCGCGGAATTTTTATTTTACTCTTATAACGCGAATTGAATCTATTCGATTCACTCTTATGAAGCAACAAGAAAAAGAGATCACTCGAGGATCCAATATCTTATTCCACGAAGGAAGTATCCTGAAAATCCTTGATTTAGTTTCGAGTAATAAACTAATAAAACCTTAATCAAAACTATTCAACTAGCCTAAAAATAAAAAAACCTTCAATGGAAGAGTTTACTTTTTTTTTGCAAAATTTCTGTAAATTTGAAGTTGAACTTAATTAAACAAGCCAAGCAATTTGCTCACAATCACAAGAAATTTTTCCCCCGCCATATTTTCTTCCCCTCTGTTTGTCCACTACCTCGGCTAAACCTAAGCAAAAGAAAAAGAGGTCCAAGAGACAGACCCGAATAAAGAAGAAATAGTAATCTTTGACGAATTAGGAAGAAAAAGGATTCTTATTTTGATACAAGAAGAATCGGCACAAGAAAAAGGCTTTTTCTTGTGCCGAATAGACGATTAAGAAGACCTGCAATCCCTCCGAAAAAGAAGAAATTTTAATTTGATTGTTCTCGCCTTTGCCTTGGATTCTCTTCTTTTGCATGGGATATAAATAAGGAATTCCAGACATCTCATAAACAAAAAGCAGTCTAAACAAAAAAAGGATTTCCAAAATAGATCATAGATAATTCTAGCAATTGCCAATAAATCGAGGCTTTTTACCAACTTGATGGTAAGAAATCCCGGGACCTAGAAATTCATTTCGTACAATTGAACCTTTTCAAACTGTTTCTTTTTGAGAACCAAAAAAACTTGTGCCAAAATAACGGATGCGAAGAAGAACAAAAGGCCTTGGACACGTAATGGATCCTGAAGCACGATTTCTGCGTCCCCCTGACCAAAACCTCCCACATTAGGATTGCTTGTTAATGGTTGATCAAGCTTGATGGATTCCCCCTCTGAAACAAGAAGTTCTGGTCCGGGAGGTATAATATCAATCACTTGGCGTCCATCTGATGCATCAACTATGGATATTTCATACCCCCCCTTTTCTTTACGTAGTATTTTTCTTACTATACCTGTTGACGTAGCATTATAGACTGTATTGTTACTCTTGCTACCATCAGGATAGATCTGTCCTCTTCCTCGGTTTCCCCCTACATATATGGGATATTTTAAGAAATGAGCATCTTTCTTCGTAGCAGGATCAGGGGAAAGAATGGGAAAGACAATTTCACTATATTTCTTACCGGGAACAGGGCCTATCACAAGAATGTTTTTTTTATCGGGACGATAACTCTGAAAAGCAAGATTTCCTATCTTTTCTTTTAACTCAGGGGAAATACGATCGGGCGGCGCTAATTCGAATCCCTCGGGCAAAATAAGAACAGCACCTACATTCAACCCTCCCTTTTTTCCATTAGCAAGAACTTGTTTCAATTGCATATCATAAGGAATTCGAAGAACTGCTTCAAATACAGTATCGGGAAGCACAGCTTGGGGAACTTCAATATCGACGGGCTTGCTAGCTAAATGGCAATTGGCACATACAATTCGTCCAGTTGCTTCTCGTGGGTTTTCATAACCCTGCTGCGCAAAAATGGGATATGCATTTGAAATAGATGTCCGAGTTATTACGTATATCATGATCGATACAGAAATCGATCGAGTTATCTGTTCCTTTACCCAAGAAAAAGTATTTCTATTTTCCATGTCCAATCGCAGATCCCAGAATTTCTACAATAAATTAGATAGGTAGCTAAGCTAATCTAGTTCCCTATACACGAATCTGTTGTCATTCTACTGCAACAGTTGTACTGCAATGATGAATACCTTAAAGTAGGTATAAATAGAAAGAATTTTGCTAAAATGGAAAAGGGCTTTCTTTCTAAAAAAAGATGCTTGCTAATTTGATTAATATTAATATCGGGAGATCAAATGAATTTATGCTTCACTAATTGAATGATAAATGACTACAAGCGAAGGAGATAGACGATTTAAACAAAAAAAGACCCAAAATTTCAAACATGTATCTAGAATTACTGGAAAACTACAAACAAAAATAGTGAAAATAAGCTCGTTAGGAGCCCATCCAAAATCGTTGTAGACCCAACGAATTACTAGTTCCCAACCACGGGTGGAGTGAAATCCAACAAAAAAATCAGTAACTAAAAGAATAAAAAAAGCTTTTATTGAGTCATTTAAATTATAGAAGAATTCCTGAACCCAAGAATTCAAAATGACAAGTTCCTCTTTACCCAGAAAAAAAGAACCACTTAGAATAGCCAAACAGATTATATTTGTCGAGAAATGCAAAATGGTATGGAGATGATCCTCATTATTTATTTTGACCCATTGTATTATTTCCTTGTGTATTCCTGTAGGAGGTTTTTGTACATGTGTCTTTAGTTTCCCTTTTATCATCTCGTCCAAGAGAGAAAGTTCTTCTAATTCTATGAATCTTTCTAGAATCCTTTTCTCTTGAATATCAGTTAAGAGAGTTTCGGATTGCCTGGTATTCCACCAATTCTTAATCCAAAGTTCCAGACATTTGTTAAATGAGGAAGAGACCCCCCAAGGCAAAAGTACGATAAATACAAGATATAGTAAAGAAGGCAATGCTTTCTTTTTTTTCATTTTTGATCTGTAAATGGAGTTGTTAATGAATATGCTTCATTCGCTGACTCTATTCCATTCCCTGACTCTATATGATGATATTTCTATTTCATGATATTTCTATTTCTTTGAAGCAAAAACTCTATAGGTTTGATACCCTGTATCTATTCTTCTTTTTTGTATATTAGTTATTAGTGGAATTTCAGTGCATTGGGTTCTTTCTTAGATCTAGATGGAATGAAATAGTGAAATAGAATAAAAAAAAAGCCCTTTCGGATGAAAAAGGAAGAATAGTATGCGATATATCTAACTTGGATAAAAAAAAATTAAAAGCAAATTTCTCTTATCCTCGTTTGTTCCTTCCTTTAGATAAATACTTAAAAATCCCCTTACAATAACAAATCCAATTTAGAAGGGACTTCCTCCCTGTGTTGAGAAAACTTTTCTTCTTCCAATTCTTCTTTTCTTCATTCAACTCAGTTCAAAAAAGATACCTCAAAATACTTCAATTGGTACGCGCAAGAAATAGGCCAATTCGGCAGCTTTTTGTTCAATTTCTCGTGGAGTAAAAAATTTATCATCAGTACGAGTCAAGGGAATGATCCCCTGGCCCCGGATTTCCATATAAAGAATACGACGAGGATAAAGACCCTCTTTAACCTGAATTCTAATTGATTGGATATCCCGCATAAGGAATCGAAGGAAGACGCGACGTTTTATTCCAGGGAATCCCCAACGAAAAATGCACACTATTCCCTCTTTTCTATCGAATCGGTCATAACCACTACCTACATTCCACAAAATAGTACACCACAAGTAGGAGCTAATGAATAGGCCTGCGATTCCGTAGAAAGACATCACGACCCCCTGCGGAAAAAAAAGAATTTCTTGAGATGGAAGTATAGATATAATATTCTTACCAAGATAACTGGAAATCCCAACCGATAAGAATCCTAGTGAACCTAGAAAAAGAATACAGGCCCAGAAAAAATTACCCCTTTTTCGAGAACCTTTTAGAAGTTCTACCCATATGTGTTCTGATCGCCAATTCATATTAGATATACTAAATCCAGCAGCGGTCGATTGAAATTGAGAGAATAAGCTAAATAATTTTGACTTTACTTTTTTTGATTCTGAAATCGCCTTCAGCAACTAGTACTCCTGTGAAATAATAGGTTAGATACATTGACTTTCTATTCAAAAAATATTCGTTGATTCAATTAAAATAAATAAAATAAAACTCGCTATACCTGGCTCTGCATATTCATGCATTTATGCTCGTAGCCTATATCCGCATCCATAACCGTTTTTCATTTGTGTGTAGAAAGTGTGTGTAGAAAAAGCCACATACCCTACCATATTATATTACTTACACTAAAAAATACTAGACAATCTTATTTTTTTGCACATAAAGAAATAAAGAAGTCATTGCAATTGCCGGAAATACTAAGCCTACTAAAGGCACGAAAATAGAAGGTAAGTTTAAATCCGTCATGGAATAGGTGTCTCAATTCAAATTTACTATTTCTATCTAGTCGAAAAATATCTTAAGATTCTTATGATATAATTAAGTATATCTATTATAAGGAATATTGACTATTGTATTGTATTTTTTATTTTTAGTTTGAAAAATATTCTGTAAAAAAAATGAAAGGATAATAAGAAAATTCCAAAAAAGGAGAACTAATTAAAAAGATTTTATTTTGATTTTCCCATCCTCATGGCCTTTCTATCTTTCTAATCTAATTTGAAATTGGATTCAAAAGAAAGCGGTTAGAATTTACTTCCTGCATACATACTTCTCTAGAAGCGCATACAATAATGCGTGGTAAAGGCGGAAAAATAGTATATTCAATCAAAATCAAAGGGCAAATTATCTTACCTACTATAGATCCCCTACTACCCTCTTAGACTTTAAAAGGCGATATACCACCCAAAGAAAGGGTATGAAAATGCCGGGTGGAGTTAGCTTTTCGACGAAGACCTGTCCCGTGCAGCGAAGCCCTGTTAGTAAGACCCCCCGCAATAATGGATTATAGAAGAATATTATTCCAAATACTCCTCTGGACGCATATAGTAGCATTGCGATTCCGAATCTTTTTTATTTATGAATATGAACAGAAAAAATTCATTGTATCGTTGGGTCGGAGCGGAGGTTTGGTCCAGAAAAATTAGAAACAAAACGTCTACTCTACCGCATTGAAGTCTATAGCGCTGTATTTCCACGAAAGTATAATTCTTACCATCAGGATACGATCCTTTCTTTTGAACTAAACGTCTCTACGATGGGTCCAGGTTCTATGTCCAATCCCAAATCAAGGATTTCTCGCTCTTGATCGGAGTCATAAACTAAAAAAAAACTACCTTTTTATCCTTTTTCTCAAGGTTATAGAAAACTTCCTTATCTAGTTCTAGCATTTTGAAAAAAAAAAAATGCTTCTTTTTTTACACACAGTTCGAGTCACTTGTTGACTCACGATTACGCCTGTTAAAAGTTTCAAACGTCCTCTTTTTTGAAATTGAAAGAGAGTCCTATAAAAAGGTCTAACTTCCAAACTATGTCTTTTTTCATTCATTCTCCTTTAGTTTTTTTCTCTATCTAGAAGTGGAATAGAATAACCCGGTTGAAGGGTAATGATCATACGTCTGTAATGCATTGTATGGCCCAGAATAGGTCCTATTCTTCTACCTTTTCCAGGTAGTCGATGGCTATTCACAGCTACCACCTTAACACCAAAGAAGAGTTCGACCCAATGCTTTATTTCTGTCTTAGTGAATCCCGATTCGACATTAAAAGTATATTGATTCTTTCCCAATAAACGAAGACTTTTTTCTGTAAATACTGCGTATTTGATTCCATTATCATTATCATATGATAATACTATATTTTATTATTTTATTATTTTATTTGTATTTCTTTATTGTATTATACCTTAATATATATATTCTAGATATATAGAATAGACGAATCTCAATTTGTCAAGTCTCATGATCATATCATGATCTATTTTTATTCGGCTCAATCTTTTTTTTCTAAAAAAGATTGAGCCGAGTTTAATTGCAATCAATTAGAAGAATAAAGAAGAATTACTGCATTTCATAACTGATTTTTTTCTCTTTTTATTTCGTTTCTTTTTTATTTATACCTTCTTTATCTTTAGTTTTATCTAGTTAATCAATAGTATCTACCGGCTCGAACTCGAATTTGATCGCCTTCCATACTTCACAAGCTGCGGCTAGTTCAGGACTCCATTTGCAAGCTGCTCGGATAATTTCATTACCTTCGCGAGCAAGATCGCGCCCTTCGTTACGAGCTTGTACACAGGCTTCTAAAGCCACTCGATTAGCTGCTGCACCAGGTGCATTTCCCCAAGGATGTCCTAAAGTTCCTCCACCAAATTGTAATACAGAATCGTCCCCAAAGATTTCGGTCAGAGCTGGCATATGCCAAACATGAATACCACCTGAAGCTACCGGTATAACACCTGGCATGGATACCCAGTCCTGAGTGAAAAAGATACCGCGAGCACGATCTTTTTCAATAAAATCATCGCGCAATAAATCAACAAAACCTAAAGTCATTTCGCGTTCCCCTTCTAACTTACCTACTACTGTACCGGAGTGGATATGATCTCCCCCAGACATACGCAATGCTTTAGCTAATACACGGAAATGCATACCATGATTTTTCTGTCTATCAATAACTGCATGCATTGCACGGTGAATGTGAAGAAGTAGGCCATTGTCGCGGCAATAATGAGCCAAAGTAGTATTTGCGGTGAATCCCCCAGTTAAGTAGTCATGCATTACAATAGGAACCCCTAATTCTCTTGCAAATACAGCTCTCTTAATCATTTCTTCACATGTACCCGCAGTCGCATTCAAGTAATGCCCCTTGATTTCACCGGTTTCGGCCTGTGATTTATAAATAGCTTCGGCACAAAAGACAAAACGGTCTCTCCAGCGCATAAATGGTTGTGAGTTTACGTTTTCATCATCTTTGGTAAAATCAAGTCCACCACGTAGACACTCATAACACGCTCTACCATAATTTTTTGCGGATAATCCCAATTTTGGTTTAATAGTACATCCCAATAAAGGACGACCGTACTTGTTCAACTTATCTCTTTCAACTTGGATACCATGAGGCGGGCCTTGGAAAGTTTTTGAATAAGTAGGGGGAATTCGTAGATCCTCCAAACGTAGAGCACGTAGGGCTTTGAAACCAAATACGTTACCTACAATGGAAGTAAACATGTTAGTAACGGAACCCTCTTCAAATAGGTCTAATGGATAAGCTACATAACAGATCCATTGGTTGTCTTCCCCAGCAACAGGCTCGATGTGATAGCATCGTCCTTTGTAACGATCAAGACTGGTAAGTCCATCAGTCCAAACAGTTGTCCATGTACCAGTAGAAGATTCGGCAGCTACTGCAGCCCCTGCTTCTTCGGGCGGAACCCCAGGCTGAGGACTTACTCGGAATGCTGCCAAGATATCAGTATCCTTAGTTTCATACTCTGGGGTGTAGTAAGTCAATTTATAATCTTTAACACCAGCTTGAAATCCAACACCTGCTTTAGTTTCTGTTTGTGGTGACATAAGTCCCTCCCTATAACTCTTGAATTAAGAATTCTCACAATAACAGGGTCTACTCGATGTTAATTAGGCGTAAATGAAACTTTAGCAAAAATCTCGTAAAACAAAAAGGATATTCAATTAATATAATATCAACTCATTAAAGAAAATTGAGGGCATGCTTAGGTTAATGAATATGTTTCATTCATATATAATGCGTACACCCTGTGTATGTTCTATCCTATAGGAATTCCAATATAGGAATTCGATAGGAATTGAGTTGTTGTTATGGTAAGTTAACACGGTTCGTTATTAAACCATGGATTTGATTTACCAAATCCATAATTATTGTATACTCTTTGATAGATATAGCGCAACCCAAATTAATTCCTAATCCTTATTTTACAAGTTCTTAATAGTTCTCTTTTCTTATTTTGAATGCAAATACCTAACTAAATACTAATAAAATTCTTTGTTGACAGCAATCTATGCTTCACAGTAGTATATATTTTGTATATCGAAGTCCTAGATAGGAAAGTAGAGTAGGCACAGATCCTCCACAAAAGGCAAAATGTATATGAAAAAAAAGATTGATTGAACTTTCCAATGGACTCATTCCATGAGTAAACGATTGAATGGGATTCGCTTGGGCAACGAAATCAAGTCCTGGTCCCCTTTTCTCTCTTATTGAATTAACTAATTCATTTCCTTTTTACTTTTGGATTTTTTTTGATTTGATTTGGCATTATTCAACAATAAAAAAAGAAAAATTTCGACAAATTCCTTTTTTTTAATTATGTGATAATTATGAGAACCAATCCTACTACTTCTCCTCCCGGGGTTTCCACAATTGAAGAAAAAAGTACAGGTCGTATCGATCAAATTATTGGACCCGTGCTGGATGTCACTTTTCCCCCAGGCAAGTTACCTTATATTTATAACGCTTTGGTAGTCCAGAGTAGAGACACTGCCGATAAGCAAATTAATGTGACTTGTGAGGTACAACAATTATTAGGAAATAATCGAGTTAGAGCTGTAGCTATGAGTGCTACGGACGGGTTGATGAGAGGAATGGAAGTGATTGACACGGGAGCTCCTCTCAGTGTTCCGGTCGGTGGAGCTACTCTCGGACGAATTTTCAACGTTCTTGGGGAGCCTGTTGACAATTTGGGTCCTGTAGATAGTAGTGCAACGTTCCCTATTCATAGATCTGCGCCTGCCTTTATCGAGTTAGATACGAAATTATCCATCTTTGAAACAGGTATTAAGGTCGTCGATCTTTTAGCTCCTTATCGACGTGGAGGAAAAATAGGACTATTTGGGGGGGCTGGAGTAGGTAAAACAGTACTGATCATGGAATTAATCAATAACATTGCTAAAGCTCATGGGGGCGTATCCGTATTCGGTGGAGTAGGGGAACGGACTCGTGAAGGAAATGATCTTTATATGGAAATGAAGGAATCCGGAGTAATTAATGAAAAAAATATTGAGGAATCAAAGGTAGCTCTAGTCTATGGCCAAATGAATGAACCACCGGGAGCTCGTATGAGAGTTGGTTTAACTGCCCTAACTATGGCGGAATATTTCCGAGATGTTAATAAGCAAGACGTGCTTTTATTTATCGATAATATCTTTCGTTTTGTTCAAGCAGGATCAGAGGTATCCGCTTTATTAGGGAGAATGCCCTCCGCAGTGGGTTATCAACCTACTCTTAGTACAGAAATGGGTTCTTTGCAAGAAAGAATTGCTTCTACTAAAAAGGGATCTATAACTTCGATTCAAGCAGTTTATGTACCTGCAGACGATTTGACCGACCCTGCCCCTGCCACAACATTTGCACATTTGGATGCTACTACCGTACTTTCCAGAGGATTAGCTTCCAAGGGTATTTATCCAGCAGTAGATCCTTTAGATTCAACCTCGACTATGTTACAGCCTCGGATCGTTGGCAACGAACATTATGAAACTGCGCAAAGAGTTAAGGAAACTTTACAACGTTACAAAGAACTTCAGGACATTATCGCAATTCTTGGCTTGGATGAATTATCGGAAGAGGATCGTTTAACTGTAGCAAGAGCAAGAAAAATTGAGCGTTTCTTATCACAACCGTTCTTTGTGGCAGAAGTTTTTACTGGTTCTCCAGGAAAGTATGTTGCTCTTGCGGAAACTATTAGGGGATTTCAACTAATCCTTTCCGGAGAATTAGACGGCCTACCTGAACAGGCTTTTTATTTGGTGGGTAACATCGATGAAGCTAGCACGAAAGCTATAACCTTAGAAGAGGAGAACAAATCGAAGAAATGAAATTAAATCTTTATGTACTGACTCCTAAGCGAATTATTTGGGATTGTGAAGTGAAAGAAATCATTTTATCCACTAATAGTGGCCAAATTGGCGTATTACCAAACCACGCCCCCATTAACACAGCAGTAGATATGGGTCCTTTGAGAATACGCCTCCTCAACGACCAATGGTTAACAGCGATTCTGTGGAGCGGTTTTGCGAGAATAGTTAATAATGAGATCATCATTTTAGGAAATGATGCGGAACTGGGTAGTGATATTGATCCGGAAGAAGCTCAAAAGGCACTTGAAATAGCCGAAGCTAACTTGAGTAAAGCTGAGGGTACGAAAGATTTGGTTGAAGCGAAGCTCGCTCTCAGACGAGCTAGGATACGAATCGAGGCTGTCAATTGGATTCCCCCATCCAATTGAAGACAATCCAGTGGTTTATAGTTGATACAAAGAAAAAGGGAAGAGGGGTAGAAAAAGTTATTAGATAGCGAAGCGAAGTAAGTCCAATGCTATCTAGTAATTTTTCTACCTACTTACCTACTATTGGATTTGAACCAATGACTCCCGCCGTATGAAAGCAATACTCTAACCACTGAGTTAAGTAGGCAATTTATCACCACAAAGGAAGACCCATTACTTCGATCGATTATATATTGAATCCCTTTTCTAAGCAATACCGCTCTGTTATTGGTCTGTTATATACTAAATACTAAACTAAATACTAAACAGATACAGATCAAAGGGGTATCCTCTGGCATTAGAAAATATTCATCTTGACAAGAAATTATCTATATGTTAAGATATCTCTGATAAGGGCTATAGCTCAGTTCGGTAGAGCAACTCGTTTACACGTGCGCCAATGCTTTTCAAAGGAGCTTATTATGCAATGAACATAATCGATCTTATTGCAAAATCAATGTCTTACTTCATAGATTCGAGAGAATAGGAGAACAGTAGCCTGACAAACAGTCGGTTCAGTCCGATTCAGGTGCCAATTCAGGTGCCTAATCAAATAGAACCCTTATGGATTTGCTAGTTGATAAGGTAAATATCCAGCCCACTAAATGCTAGGCGTAATGAGGATAAGGGCCTCCAAAAAACTTCTTTTCGTTCTATGAACTTTAAGGTGTATGAAGTCTCATAGTTAACTCTTGCAGTGGAACGATAGAGACTCCATTTCACTTAGGTTGATTTAATTTAGACCGGAGGCAGACCTAAGTCAAGGTAATCCTCCTTTGAAACACTTTGGTATTGCTCCTAGATAGATCATAATACAAAAAATCAATCAGAGCACAGGGAGCCATCTCATTATCTTTCCGTAAAGAAAAACTATGGTGGACTAACTGATCTTTAAATCAGTTTATGAAAGAGCCCAATGCAAAAAAATGCATGTTGGGTCTTTGAAACAGTTCAAATCATTTCGATAATAATCCGTTTGATCTGTTTTACCGAGAAGGTCTACGGTTCGAATCCGTATAGCCCTAATATGCCCTTTTTTAGATTTTAGGATCTCTATCCTATGTTTTCTTTAGTTTAGTATAGTTTTCATTTTCTCATTAGTATTTGTTTATAGACTGGATAGGCGCCTGCGACATAGAATAGAGATAAAAGCATTACCAAAGGCTCATTCATCGAAAATCAAAATCATACAGACAGGAAAAGAAAAACGAATTTCTATCAAATCAATAGAAGAAAGGATCCTTTCCCTGATTTGAATCCCGTCCTCCTTCAAATAGGATATCTCTAGACTTCCCTATAATAACTGCAATGATTTTATCCATTTTGCGAATTCCTACTTTGTTTTAAGTATATTTATTACTTTGTTTATAGATACATTATGTAAATTGATCAACTTTAAATAGAAAAAATAAAGTAAAGAGTAAATAAGAAAACAGAATATTCTGTCTCATAGTTCTGAAATAGAGTTCTTTATTTTTATTTTATAGTATTACTTCTCATTAATTATACTGCATAGATTAGTCCTACTATCTTAATTAGGTTCTAATTTAGTAGTATTCTCATTTTTATTTAATAGTCTCTTATTATTTTATTATTAAATATTAAATAAAGGATAGAGCTATTCTTTTTTCTAGAGATTCTAGAGAAAGCGAGACAAAGTGAAACGAGAAAGTTTTCTTTATATAAGAATTAGATCTACATACACCATATCTAAATAGAATGGAAATCCAAAAGAAAGGGAGTTGGGATTCCATTGGATGAATCTTTAAAGAAGATGCAGCACAGAGGAAACAAAGGCTAAACTTAAACTAAGCGCTTTTGTTTGAACAAAAAAGATTCTTGTTTCACCGAGGAAAAGAGAGAAGTTCTGGATAAATTGACAATGCTGAATTGAATTGACTAATTTAAGTTCCGCCTATTCCACATTAATGGGAGTACATTATGTTTCTGCTTCACGAATATGATATTTTTTGGACATTTCTAATAATAGCAAGCCTTATTCCTATTTTGGCATTTTCGATTTCAGGACTTTTAGCCCCGGTTAGTGAAGGACCAGAGAAGCTTTCTAGTTATGAATCGGGTATAGAACCCATGGGAGGGGCTTGGGTACAATTCCGAATACGCTATTATATGTTTGCGCTCGTTTTTGTTGTTTTTGATGTGGAAACCGTCTTTCTATACCCTTGGGCAATGAGTTTCGACGTATTGGGTGTATCCGTTTTTATCGAAGCTTTGATTTTCGTGCTTATCTTAGTTGTTGGTTTAGTTTATGCATGGCGAAAAGGAGCCTTGGAATGGTCTTAACTGAATATTTAGACAAAAAAAAAGAAGGAAAAGATTCTATTGAGACAGTTATGAATTTGATTGAGTTTCCCTTACTTGACCAAACAAGTTCCAATTCTGTTATTTCAACTACACCAAATGATCTTTCGAATTGGTCAAGACTCTCCAGTTTATGGCCCCTTCTATACGGTACCAGTTGTTGTTTCATTGAATTTGCTTCATTAATAGGCTCACGATTCGACTTTGATCGTTATGGATTGGTACCAAGATCAAGTCCTAGGCAAGCAGACCTAATTTTAACAGCCGGTACGGTAACAATGAAAATGGCTCCCTCTTTAGTGAGATTATACGAGCAAATGCCTGAACCAAAATACGTCATTGCTATGGGAGCCTGTACTATTACAGGGGGAATGTTCAGTACGGATTCCTATAGTACTGTTCGGGGAGTTGATAAGTTAATTCCTGTGGATGTCTACTTGCCGGGCTGCCCACCTAAACCGGAGGCAGTTATAGATGCCCTAACAAAACTTCGTAAGAAGATATCGCGAGAAATAGTTGAGGATCAAACTCTATCTCAAAATAAAAATAGATGTTTTACTACCAGTCACAAGCTTTATGTTAGGCGCAGTACTCATACAGGAACTTATGAGCAAGAATTGCTCTATCAATCACCATCTACATTAGATATATCTTCTGAAACTTTTTTCAAATCCAAAAGTTCAGTACCTTCCTACAAATTAGTGAATTAGGAGAGGGGCTCTTTTGTGTAGAAAAATAAAAAGCAGGGCAATCTTTCAAACTTGCATCCGAAATGTGAAATATTTATACAAAGAGGGAGAGATGAAGACAATGCAGCAGGGTTGGTTATCTAATTGGCTAGTCAAACATGAGGTGGTTCATAGATCTTTGGGCTTTGATCACCGAGGAATAGAGACTTTACAAATAAAAGCAGGGGATTGGGATTCCATTGCTGTCATTTTATATGTATATGGTTACAATTATTTACGCTCCCAATGTGCTTATGATGTAGCACCCGGTGGATCTTTAGCTAGCGTGTATCATCTTACGAGAATACAATATGGTATAGATAATCCAGAAGAAGTCTGCATAAAAGTCTTTGCCCAAAAGGATAATCCTAGAATTCCGTCTGTCTTCTGGATTTGGAGAAGTGCCGATTTTCAAGAACGCGAATCTTATGATATGGTGGGAATCTCTTATGATAATCATCCGCGCCTTAAACGTATCCTAATGCCTGAAAGTTGGATAGGCTGGCCCTTACGTAAGGATTATATAACCCCCAATTTTTATGAAATACAAGATGCTCATTGAATGATAAGAAATTCATGCTCACTTATACAACACAACTCCAGATTTTATTCAAGTCAAGGAATATTTTTAGGTTCTTTTCCTAGATGAAACGGAATACCTATTTATAATTAATTCCTAATTATACAAAAGCATTCCAGATAGACTGAGCAAAAAAAGGGTTTCATTTGGATTCCCCTATTTTGAAAATCGCATATTAATTTCCTTCATATGAACAGAAAAATAGGATGACTCAAAGAAGTTCTCTACCAGGAACTTTGTACCGCGCACATTACTTAGCACAACTAGGAAAATAAGATAAGATAAAGATAAGCAAGACTAAAAAAATATTCGTCGGAATAGCGGAATACAAAATTAAGAAACGCAAAAAAATAAAGGGGAATCTCACCCCCTTCTTTATCATAAAGAAAAGATATATTTTAAAACTTCTTTAAAAAGAAAAAGAAGTGCCTCTATATTTATATTATAGATTTATCCACTTAGATGAATAAATATTATTAATGAATATGTATCACAATCCATCTCGAGGTATTTGGATCAATACCTATTCGGTGGATCTTTTTTTTTTTTTTCTCTGCCAGGAACCAGATTTGAACTGGTGACACGAGGATTTTCAGTCCTCTGCTCTACCAACTGAGCTATCCTGACCTTTTCTTGTGCATCATCCTAGTAGAGTATTTGTATCTATGTCAATTAAAAGGACTAAAAATTAATTAAAGTATTTCAAATTTTAAATTTGAAAATGGGGGGGGTAGTCCTATGCATTGTGCATGGTTTACTTAAATAAAACTTAAAAATAGAGTGAATAACCAAGATTTCTTGCCGATACTCTAATAAAAAAGAAATCTATTCAATGAATAGGATAAGATCCATTGAGTTCTCTTCGCATTCCTTTGTGAAAGAGTAGAATGAGAAAGCTAATGAATCTTAAACCCATTGCATTGATAAAAAGAAAAAAAAGTGCATTGATAAAAAGAAAAAAAAAAAGAGGATAAATAATAATAATATAGTATAGTTAGGGAATAAAAGAGGATTTGGGGATAGAGGGACTTGAACCCTCACAACTTATAAAGTCGACGGATTTTCCTTTTACTAGAAATTTCATTGTTGTCAGTATTGACATGTAGAATGGGACTCTCTCTTTGTCCTCGTCCGATTAATCCACTTTTTTAAAGATCTCGAAAACTTTGAATTTTAATTGAAGAATTTGATTATTCAATATTCGATTGGAGTGGATTCACAATAATGAAAAAAAAAAATTATGATATGAGTTTTTTATTTCATAATCATTATCATTTCTAATTTCATTTTTAAAAAAGATAAAGAACCTATATTATAATTAGAATATAATATGAGTTCTGTGATTAATCGTTTGCTATGTCAGTATCTATACGTGTTTATTAAATGTATAAGGTATAAAACCCCTCTTTCTCTAATTTAGAACTAGAAGGAATTCCACTAACAACACAACGTAATTAACTCGATTCGTTAGAACAGCTTCCATTGAGTCTCTGCACCTATCCTTTTCCTTTGTATTCTAGTTCGAGAACCCCTTGTTTTCTCAAAACACGGATTTGGCTCAGGATTGCCCTTTTTTAATTCCAGGGTTTCTCTGAATTTGGAAGTTACCACTTAGCAGGTTTCCATACCAAGGCTCAATACAATCAAGTCCGTAGCGTCTACCGATTTCGCCATATCCCCATTTCCCTCTTCTTTGAGACCAGGATTCCTTGTGTAATTTCATCCATCTCTTAGTTTTTTTTTTGAATCATTGAGTTCATCACTCAACGTAGTCTAGCAGTTCAGTTCGACTCTATTTGAGAGACCTCGCTTGCTTATTGCAATTCAGAATTGAATTGATTCTATCCTTGATGTATTTGCAATTCAATCCGAATCAATATATCCAAAAGTTTTTATCTCCCCCACCTCCCGTCTTACTTTTTTATAGTATTCAAAATTATACTATAACGCTTGATATTTATTCTTTTTTTCTAATCAGAATTAGCAATTTTATTTACTCTGACTCTATGTTCCCCTTAGTGAAATATTAATCCTCAAATTATTAACAAATAATAAAGTCTATAATGATCGAATGAAAATACCAATAAATTCTATAATTTTATTTTTTAATATCCTATAGTTAAGCATATCAAGCTAACTTTATCTTTAAGAAGTTTTAGTATTTTTTTATTTTTATAAGTATAACTTCAAATTTAGAACTAGTTAATAGCTAAGATTAATAACTAATATCTGAGATTTTACGGATTTCCTATACTATACCTATTTCTATTTGTTACACTATTTCCGTTATGTAAGCCCACTTAGCTCAGAGGTTAGAGCATCGCATTTGTAATGCGAGGGTCATCGGTTCAAATCCGATAGTCGGCTTTTTTTTCTCTATCGATGTTCTACGAACAAGAATCTCTTTTTTTCCGAATTAAATGGAGAATCCAGGATCTTTTATGTTTTTTACCTTACAATTTTGCTAGATACAAAACAATAAAATAAATAATATATATACAAAAAAAAAAGATTTTGATGAAATTCCATTTTTTGGGGTACTTTAGTTGATTTTACTCTGTTTATCCTGTAGTTTAATTCAGTTTTAATTTCGATGTATTCTGTAATGTAAATACAATGAAATTAATTGTGTAAAATGAAATTTCAATAAAATAAAAAAAGGAGTCTTCATGTCCCGTTATCGAGGACCTCGTTTAAAAAAAATACGCCGTCTGGGAGCTTTACCAGGACTCACTAGAAAAACACCTAAATCCGGAAGTAATCTTAAAAAAAAATTCAATTCTGGGAAAAAGGAGCAATATCGTATTCGTCTTCAAGAAAAACAGAAATTGCGTTTTCATTATGGTCTGACAGAACGACAATTACTTAGATATGTACATATCGCTGGAAAAGCAAAAAGGTCAACAGGCCAGGTTTTACTACAATTACTTGAAATGCGTTTGGATAATATCCTTTTTCGATTGGGTATGGCTTCAACCATTCCTGGGGCCCGCCAATTAGTCAACCATAGACATATTTTAGTTAATGGTCGTATAGTCAATATACCAAGTTTTCGTTGCAAACCCCGAGATATTATTACTACGAAAGATAACCAAAGATCAAAAGGTCTGGTTCAAAATTATATTGCTTCATCGGACCCGGGGAAATTGCCAAAGCATTTGGCGATTGACACGTTGGAATATAAAGGACTAGTAAATAAAATCCTAGATAGGAAGTGGGTCGGTCTCAAAATAAATGAGTTGTTAGTTGTAGAATATTACTCTCGTCAGACTTGAACTTAACGAAAAAAGGAAAGGTTCATAGAATTTTCTTCCCCTTCCCCTTTCCCCGAACTAAATCGCCCTAAGACCATTACCATTAATTTGTATTTTCCCATCAACTAGCTAAAATTGATTAACCCTAGGATTAGGATCCTTTTTTCTTTTTTCCTCTATGTGTATTTTACATACCACAGTAATTTGCTATAGAGAATTTCTAATTTCTATTAAATCAAAATAAGATAATATAAGATATTATATTATTGCTGGAAAAAATTGTTATTTGATTTGATACATTGTGATCCTTAACGTTGATGAATTAAGAAAAACGGAAAGAGAGGGATTCGAACCCTCGGTAAACAAAAGTCTACATAGCAGTTCCAATGCTACGCCTTGAACCGCTCGGCCATCTCTCCTACATAACTTATTATGGAAAATAAACTGAGTGAATAGCGAGTTTTCTTATTCCTGCAGTACAGGTACAACCGCAACCACTCGGGGGTTCCATAGTTCTATTGGAAAAATTCCTTTTGATCTAAGTGGAAGGATACAGGATTTTTTACTAGAAATTGCGCTCGCTATAAAATAAAAGTTTTAATTTGGGTTTTCCCGCAACTAAAGAAAAAGAAAATGGAAGAATTCTTCTTATTGCATAATAAAATAAAGAAACCTTAGAATTCCGTTTGCATAAGATACGCTACACCATACTATCGAAATCAAAAATAGGGTATGAGACAATTAATAACTTTGAAAACACGAAATAGTTGATAACATAAGTTGTTGTTCAGAAATAGGAAAGTGGAATGAAATCCAGTCTTAGTCAAATATTTCATATCTCTTCGTGTCCAAGCAGAAGGAAAAGGATACAATTTGAGCTGAGCGGAAAATCCATATCTCTCTTATCCATTTAAAGCATATGGATTTAGAGTAGAGCATATGGATCAATCTATTTATAATTATAAGAATCGAATGTGTTTGTTTTTATGTTATTTTGTGAAGGAATGAAAACAATTCTATATAGAATGGGTTGGGAATTATGCCTAGATCCCGTGGAAATGGAAATTTCATTGATAAGACCTCCTCAATTGTAGCCAATATTTTATTGCGAATAATTCCGACAACCTCAGGAGAAAAAAAGGCATTTACTTATTATAGAGATGGTGCGATTTGACTCTTTTTTTTGCTTTTTTTTAGCCCTACCTATACCTCAGTCTTACGAAAAAGAGAGGGGGGTTGGCATAGAGAGAACCAAATTTGTAAAGCAAACAAACCCACGCTTCGGGAAGGTGAGGCGAACTAACAATTCCTTCCGTCGTGTATCCTCGATTGATGCGGCTTCAGATACTTCAATTGTAGATTTGAGTATTGAGCGAAAGGTTACACCTACAGGATATGGTATGGTATGGATTACAGGCCAATCCTACTCTATTAGTATCCGTAGGCAGCATAGGGGAGAAAAGCACTACACCTAGAAATAGGAATCAACAAGAGAAAAACTTTGTTAGAAATTACCCCTTTCCTGATCGGTATCAGGGCTGGGAAGAATGGTTGGGATAACAAACAACCATCAGGTTTGTACTTTGGATACCCCTATAACCATCAAAGATCGTTGAAGTAGCTAATTCCTCTAAATAGGAGGCGTTGAGAACAAAGAAATTATTGGAGCTATCGTTTTCCTCTAGCATTAATAGAATTCATTGGTGTTAAGAAAAACCTCTTGTGGGAAGGTTGGCTAGAGATTTCTTGGAAAAATACCAGCCCCTTTCGGTTCATAATGAGACGGGACTAATTCTATTTTGATTCTATAGATTATTTCGCTTAGTACTATTATGTACAGAAGGGAGGAGCCGTATGAGATGAAAACCTCATGTACGGTTTTGGAACGGAGATTTTTTGAATAGAATGAACGACCGTAACGGATGTTGGCTCAATCCGAAGGAAATTATGCGGAAGCTTTGCAAAATTATTATGAAGCTACGCGACTAGAAATCGATCCCTATGATCGAAGTTATATACTCTATAACATAGGCCTTATACACACAAGCAATGGAGAGCATACAAAGGCTTTGGAATATTATTTCCGGGCACTAGAACGAAACCCCTTCTTACCGCAAGCTTTTAATAATATGGCCGTGATCTGTCATTACGTGCGACTATCTCCACTATAGAAAGAAAAAAAAAAAAGAGAGGATCAAATTTTCTAGTAAATACTAGAAAAAAAGGGCTTTCTACATAGGGATCGTAAAAACAACGATTTTTCCCTATCAGCTGTAGGAAGGAAGGACACTTCACGAGAATCAAAAAACGAAGAAAGTATGGCCTATACTACTACTCTATGGATAAAGTTTCTCAAATTGATAGAGAAAGCACCGTAAAGATCAATTAGTGAGCGACTGGGTCGATACAACTAAAAAAAACTGCTTACTTATCCCATGATATGGGGCAAAATTTAGGAATCCGCTTATGTAATAGAGCCGATCCACTAAGGGATTAAGCAGCGGTGTAGTATCAGATCCCAAAGATAGTAAGTTCTTTTTTCTTTCTTATGGAAAAAAGTCTTTTTCAAGGATTCTATAGAGATTTCATATATGAAACCGGGATAGTTACCTCTCAGAAAATTTGAACGAAGGCTCTATATCTATCTATGCTTCATTCTTCTGAAGGTGGGAAAAAAGATCAAACTGATTATTGATAAAAATTAGGGTTTGAAACTTAGGTAATTAATTTCTTCTGCTTAACCCAAGAACAAATTGGATCGATTTTTGATAAATCGAATTCAGTTAAGATAGGGGAAATTCAGATAGCAATTTCTGAGCCGTATGAGGTAGGAAACTCTCAAGTACGGTTCTAAGGGAAGGAACTTCCTATTCCGACCGAGGAGAACAGGCCATTCTACAGGGTGATTCGGAAATTGCGGAAGCTTGGTTTGATCAAGCTGCTGAATATTGGAAACAAGCTATAGCGCTTACTCCGGGAAATTATATTGAAGCACAGAACTGGTTGAAGATTACGAAGCGCTTTGAATTTGAATAAGACCATGCTCCTTCTTTTTCATAAAATGGGTGGTTTGGTTGTTGATCCATTAATCAAATAAATTAGGTCGTAAGATCGAATCAAGAATTTCATTATATCCATTTCTTATACCTTCTATTTTATATGATATTTCATAAGAATAAACCATAGGGATAGGGTCTAGAATAGAAGTAATAAAGTGAATAAAAAGAGGGGGCAATCTAAATATTGCTAATATATTAGGACCATCTTATTAATAATTCTAATGAGTTATCTTGGAATTTAGAATCAAATAAAAAACCCTATATTATGCTCAAGGAAAGTAGATATAGATAGGAGCTTATGCCCTCAAAAAAAATACACTAGTTTCTTAAATTAAAAATAAAAAAGATTTTTTTCTTACGTCGAGAAATATTTGTTTTTCAAGATAAACAATGTCCGTTAGGCACCTAATCTTTATGTCATAATAGACCCGAACACTTGCCTCGGATTGACTTCAATATATAATTGCTCCAGTGAATAACTAAAAAAAAAATAGAAGGATGGTAGATAGTAAAGAAAAGAACTAATCACAATATCTATCTTTCAAAATCTATCTTTCAAAATCTATCTTTCAAAATATATATCTTTCAAAGATTCACTAAAAAGACAGTTGGCGGGTCTCTTTGTATGTCTTGTCCGGAAAGAGGAGGACTTAATGATTATTCGTTCGCCGGAACCAGAAGTAAAAATTGTTGTGGATAGGGATCCTGTAAAAACATCTTTTGAGGAATGGGCCAGACCCGGCCATTTCTCAAGAACACTAGCTAAGGGCCCTGATACTACCACTTGGATCTGGAACCTACATGCTGATGCTCACGATTTCGATAGTCATACTGGTGATTTGGAGGAGATTTCTCGAAAAGTCTTTAGTGCTCATTTCGGGCAACTTTCCATTATCTTTCTTTGGTTGAGTGGCATGTACTTTCATGGCGCCCGTTTTTCCAATTATGAAGCATGGCTAAGTGATCCTACTCACATTGGACCCAGTGCTCAGGTAGTTTGGCCTATAGTAGGGCAAGAAATATTGAATGGTGATGTAGGCGGGGGTTTCCGAGGAATCCAAATAACCTCTGGTTTTTTTCAGCTTTGGCGAGCATCTGGAATAACTAGTGAATTACAACTCTATTGTACTGCAATTGGTGCATTGATTTTTGCAGCGTTAATGCTTTTTGCTGGTTGGTTCCATTATCACAAAGCCGCTCCCAAATTGGCCTGGTTCCAAGATGTAGAATCCATGTTGAATCACCACTTAGCGGGATTATTAGGACTTGGGTCTCTTTCTTGGGCGGGGCACCAAATTCATGTATCTTTACCAATTAACCAATTTCTTGACGCTGGGGTGGATCCTAAAGAGATACCACTTCCTCATGAATTTATCTTGAATCGGGACCTTTTGGCTCAACTTTATCCTAGTTTTGCCGAAGGAGCAACCCCTTTTTTCACTTTAAATTGGTCCAAATACGCAGAATTTCTGACTTTTCGCGGAGGACTAGATCCAGTAACCGGTGGTCTCTGGCTGACCGATATTGCGCACCATCATTTAGCTATTGCTATTCTTTTCCTAATCGCAGGTCATATGTATAGGACCAATTGGGGTATTGGCCATGGACTTAAAGATATTTTGGAGGCTCACAAGGGCCCATTTACAGGACAAGGCCATAAGGGTCTTTATGAAATCTTAACAACGTCATGGCATGCTCAATTATCTCTTAACCTAGCTATGCTAGGCTCTACAACCATTGTTGTAGCTCATCATATGTATTCTATGCCTCCCTATCCATACCTAGCTACTGACTATGGTACACAACTTTCCTTGTTCACACACCACATGTGGATTGGCGGATTTCTAATAGTCGGTGCTGCTGCACATGCAGCAATTTTTATGGTAAGAGACTATGATCCAACTACTCGATACAACGATCTATTAGATCGCGTCCTTAGACACCGCGATGCAATCATATCCCACCTTAACTGGGTATGTATATTTCTAGGTTTTCACAGTTTTGGCTTGTACATTCATAATGATACCATGAGTGCTTTAGGCCGTCCACAAGATATGTTTTCGGATACTGCCATACAATTACAACCTATCTTTGCTCAATGGGTACAAAATATCCATGCTACTGCGCCTGGCGTAACAGCTCCTGGTGCAACAACAAGTACTAGCTTAACGTGGGGAGGCGGCGAGTTAGTAGCAGTAGGTGGCAAAGTGGCTTTGTTACCTATTCCATTAGGAACCGCAGATTTTTTAGTCCATCACATTCATGCATTTACCATACATGTGACTGTATTAATACTTTTGAAAGGTGTTTTATTTGCTCGGAGTTCCCGTTTGATACCCGATAAAGCAAATCTAGGTTTTCGCTTTCCTTGCGATGGGCCTGGCCGAGGGGGAACATGTCAAGTATCCGCCTGGGATCATGTTTTCTTAGGTTTATTCTGGATGTACAATGCAATTTCGGTAGTCATTTTCCATTTCAGTTGGAAAATGCAGTCGGATGTTTGGGGTACTATAAGTGATCAAGGGGTGGTAACTCATATTACAGGGGGAAACTTTGCACAGAGTTCCATTACGATTAATGGGTGGCTTCGAGATTTCTTGTGGGCACAGGCATCGCAAGTCATTCAGTCTTATGGTTCTTCATTATCTGCATATGGTCTTTTTTTCTTAGGTGCTCATTTTGTCTGGGCCTTCAGTTTAATGTTTTTATTCAGCGGCCGTGGTTATTGGCAAGAACTCATTGAATCTATCGTTTGGGCTCATAACAAATTAAAAGTTGCTCCTGCTACTCAGCCTAGAGCCTTGAGCATTATACAAGGACGCGCTGTAGGAGTAACCCATTACCTTCTGGGTGGAATTGCCACGACATGGGCATTCTTCTTAGCGAGAATTATTGCAGTAGGATAGTGGCTAGGAGGATTTGAAAGGCATTATGGAATTAAGATTTCCCAGGTTTAGCCAAGGCTTAGCTCAGGACCCCACTACTCGTCGTATTTGGTTTGGTATTGCTACCGCACATGATTTCGAAAGTCATGATGATATTACTGAAGAACGTCTTTATCAGAACATTTTTGCTTCTCACTTTGGGCAATTAGCAATAATCTTTCTATGGACGTCCGGAAATCTGTTTCATGTAGCTTGGCAAGGAAATTTTGAATCAGGATACAGGATCCTTTACACGTAAGACCTATTGCTCATGCGATTTGGGATCCTCATTTTGGTCAACCCGCTGTGGAAGCCTTTACTCGAGGAGGTGCTGCTGGTCCAGTGAATATTGCTTATTCTGGAGTTTATCAGTGGTGGTATACAATAGGATTACGCACCAATGAGGATCTTTATACTGGAGCTCTTTTTCTATTATTTCTTTCTACGCTGTCCTTAATAGCGGGTTGGTTACATCTACAACCCAAATGGAAACCAAGCCTTTCGTGGTTCAAAAACGCGGAATCTCGTCTCAATCATCATTTGTCAGGACTTTTCGGGGTAAGTTCTTTGGCTTGGACAGGACATTTAGTTCATGTTGCTATTCCCGCATCCAGGGGGGAGTACGTTCGATGGAATAATTTCTTAGATGTATTACCCTATCCCCAGGGGTTGGGACCCCTTTTGACGGGTCAATGGAATCTTTATGCCCAAAACCCTGATTCGAGTAATCATTTATTTGGTACCGCTCAAGGAGCGGGAACTGCCATTCTAACTCTTCTTGGGGGATTCCATCCACAAACACAAAGTTTGTGGCTGACCGATATGGCTCACCATCATTTAGCTATTGCATTTATTTTTCTCATTGCCGGTCACATGTATCGAACTAACTTCGGAATTGGGCACAGTATTAAAGATCTTTTAGAAGCGCATACTCCTCCGGGGGGTCGATTAGGGCGTGGGCATAAGGGCCTTTATGACACAATCAACAATTCGATTCATTTTCAGTTAGGTCTTGCTCTAGCTTCTTTAGGGGTTATTACTTCCTTAGTAGCTCAACATATGTACTCTTTACCTCCTTATGCATTCATAGCACAAGACTTTACTACTCAAGCTGCTTTATATACTCATCACCAATATATTGCAGGGTTCATCATGACAGGGGCTTTTGCTCATGGAGCTATTTTTTTCATTAGGGATTACAATCCGGAACAGAATGAGGATAATGTATTGGCAAGAATGTTAGACCATAAAGAAGCTATCATATCTCATTTAAGTTGGGCTAGCCTCTTTCTAGGATTCCATACCTTGGGCCTTTATGTTCATAACGACGTCATGCTTGCTTTTGGTACTCCAGAAAAGCAAATCTTGATCGAACCTATATTTGCCCAATGGATACAATGGCAAGACGACATATGGGTTCGATATACTCTTATCTTCAACGAATGGCCCCGCTTTCAATGCGGGTCGAAGCCTATGGTTGCCCGGATGGTTGAATGCTGTTAATGAGAATAGTAATTCGCTTTTCTTAACAATAGGACCTGGGGATTTCTTGGTTCATCATGCTATTGCTCTAGGTTTGCATACAACTACATTGATTTTAGTAAAGGGCGCTTTAGATGCACGCGGTTCCAAATTAATGCCAGATAAAAAGGATTTTGGATATAGTTTTCCTTGTGACGGCCCAGGGCGCGGCGGTACTTGTGATATTTCTGCTTGGGACGCATTTTATTTGGCAGTTTTCTGGATGTTAAATACCATTGGGTGGGTTACTTTTTATTGGCATTGGAAACATATCACATTATGGCAGGGCAACGTTTCACAATTTAATGAATCCTCCACTTATTTGATGGGATGGTTAAGAGATTACCTATGGTTAAACTCTTCACAACTTATCAATGGATATAATCCTTTTGGGATGAATAGTTTATCGGTATGGGCGTGGATGTTCTTATTTGGACATCTTGTTTGGGCTACTGGATTTATGTTCTTAATTTCCTGGCGGGGGTATTGGCAGGAATTAATTGAGACTTTAGCATGGGCTCATGAACGCACACCTTTAGCTAATTTAATTCGCTGGAGAGATAAGCCCGTGGCTCTTTCCATTGTGCAAGCAAGATTGGTTGGATTAGCTCACTTTTCCGTGGGTTATATATTCACTTATGCAGCTTTCTTGATTGCCTCAACATCAGGCAAGTTTGGTTAATTTAGTTTGTTTTTTTGTACTGTATCAGCACCTAGTTCATTACTCTTGATAGAGAGGGAGGATCTGCCTTTTTAGATTTCTTTTTCTATTTATTTTTCCATCTAGGATTAGAACCGTATACTTGGTAATAATAGCAACGACACATTATGGCAAAAAAAAGTTTGATTCAGAGGGAGAAGAAGCGGCAGAAATTAGAACAGAAATATCATTTGATTCGTCAATCTTTAAAAAAAAAGATAAGAAGCAAAGTTTCTCCCTTGAGTTTGAGTGAAAAAACGAAAATGCGAGAAAAATTGCAATCCCTACCGCGTAATAGTGCACCTACACGCCTTCATCGACGTTGTTTTTTGACCGGAAGACCTAGAGCTAACTATCGACATTTTGGGCTATCCGGACACGTACTTCGAGAAATGGTTTATGAATGTTTGTTACCGGGTGCAACAAGATCCAGTTGGTAAGGATAAAATACCCTTTCGTATTTGTATGGATTTCTGGAATTGATAATCATAGAGGAGCCCTCTTTACCATTCTGTATAAATGGACTATTCTATTTGTATAGATATTGGTAGAGGGGCGTATCCAACCCTCTTTTATCCACTAGTTACCCCTCTTTAGTTTAAGAGTATAGAGCAGTTTGGTAGCTCATAAGGCTCATAACCTTGGGGTTGCGGGTTCGATTCCCACTACCGCCTCCATACTCCTTCTTTATGATATATGCATGATATAATATATACATCATGCATTTGTATCTGGATTTTTTGATTTCCTAAAAGAGTTTTGGTCTAACAGTTTTTTCTCGGAAGAAGCAAAAAAATAAAAGAAAGAATAAAATATGAAAGAAAAGCGTCCATTGTCTAATGGATAGGACAGAGGTCTTCTAAACCTTTGGTATAGGTTCAAATCCTATTGGACGCAATCTTATTTCTATCTATTCTTTAAATAACTATACTAAACTAAAAACAAAGAAAACTTTTTTGCATGATTCAAATGAAAAAGCTTTCTCAACGATTCCTATTCTACTAACAAGAGTAGACATGCAAAATTTATTTGTTACTGAAGAGAAAACCGTTCCAGCTGTTCCTGAATAGCTTCCTTCAAAAGGATTTCCGCTTGCTCGGTGAATGTCTTGCTAGAAGATATAATTTCTTGGAATTGAGGTTTAGTATCTTTTAGATGTTTACGTAACTCATCCAGAAATTTATTTACCTGTTCAATTTCTAACGAATCAAGATATCCTCTTGTTCCGGTATAAATAGTAGCTATCTGCTCTTCCACTGGGAGAGGATTTGCCTGGGATTGTTTAAGCAATTCCCTTAATCGTCGACCCCTTGCCAATTGATTCTGACTTGTTTTATCGAGAGCAGAGGCGAATTGTGCAAAGGCTTGTAACTCTGCGAATTGCGCTAGTTCCAATTTTGATTTGCCAGCTACTTGTTTCATGGCTTTAATTTGAGCCGCGGATCCTACTCTGGAAACAGAAATACCCACATTAATAGCGGGTCGAATTCCGGCATTGAATAGATCCGCAGATAAGAATATTTGTCCATCTGTAATGGAGATTACATTAGTAGGAATATAGGCGGAAACGTCTCCAGATTGAGTCTCAACTATTGGTAAAGCGGTCATACTTCCTTCGCCTAAAAGAGAATTTAATTTAGCGGCTCTTTCTAAAAGGCGTGAATGCAAATAAAAAACATCCCCTGGATAAGCCTCACGTCCGGGAGGTCTTCTTAATAGAAGGGACATTTGGCGATAAGCTTGTGCCTGTTTGGAGAGATCATCATAAATTATTAAAGTATGCCGTTCGCGGTACATAAAATACTCAGCCAGGGCTGCTCCCGTATAAGGAGCGAGGTATTGTAATGTAGCAGGTGAATCCGCCATTTCAGCTACTACAATAGTGTATTCCATGGCCCCCTCCTCATGGAAAGTAGTTACTACTTGAGTACGGAGGATGCTCTTTGACCGATAGCTACATAAACACATATTACACCTTGCCCTTTTTGATTGAGAATTGTATCTGTGGCTACTGCTGTTTTGCCAGTCTGTCTGTCCCCAATAATTAACTCTCGCTGACCGCGCCCTATAGGGATCATCGAATCGATAGCAATAAGCCCTGTTTGAAGAGGTTCGTATACGGAACGCCTGGAAATTATACTTGGAGCAGGAGATTCAATTAAGCGAGATTCGGAAGCTATAATTTCGCCTTTCCCATCAATAGGTTTAGCCAGAGCATTTACAACACGACCCAAGTAAGCCTCACTCACGGGTATCTGAGCAATTCTTCCTGTTGCTTTTACAAAACTTCCCTCTTGTATCATCAACCCATCGCCCATTAATACAATCCCAACATTTTTGGATTCCAAATTCAGAGCAATACCCCTAGTACCTTCTGCAAATTCGACTAATTCACCTGACATTATTTCACCAAGACCTATAATACGAGCAATCCCATCCCCCACTTGAACTACGCGACCTATATTCTCAATCCCTACTTTCCTATTATATTGTTCAATACGTTCGCGGAGAATTTTATGAATTTCGTCGACTCGAAGGGTTGCCATTAGTGTTTCTTGACTCTTTTTTCGGAAGCAAGGGGAAAAATAATGCCTAAATTCTAAACGAAAGTAGAAGTTCAAGGCCTAATTAATTTAATTATTTCTTCCATTCCAGGGACCCGAGAATGCCAATATTAGCACGAATCGTACGGAAATGTAACTCGGTATTCAAACAACTATTCAGAGTTCCTAGAGCTCCTTGTACGGCCTGTTGGAAAACCCGCTGTCGGACCTGATTCATTGCCCTTTGTTTTTCAAAATAAAGGGTTTCGTTTTTAGACTTTTCCAATTGTTCCAAACTAATAGAAGTAGCATTAATCAAATTTGCTTTTTCTCGTTCTATCTCAGAGTATCCATTCATTCGATACTCATCCGCTTCTAGTTCGACTTTCTGTAATCGAATCCGAGCTTTTTCGAGTTGCTCAATGGTCCCTCTACGCAATTCTTCTGAATTTCGAATAGTACTCAAGATCCTCTGTTTTCGATTATCTAATAAATCTTTTAATGAAAGTAGATTATTTTGTAAGTTTACAACTTTTATGATCTCTTCCCGAACCAAACATGAATCTTTCGATTCATTTGGCTCTCACGCTCCTTTTTTTTTTTCTATAGCTATTTCCATATCTTTTTTTTAAGTAATGAGCCTATCCTCTATCTTCTTTTTTATGTTTATATTTCAATATACCGAAACCTATATAAGACTAGATAAATATTAAGAGGACTCTTCCGCCTAGATAAAAATATATCATGGTCAGCAAAGTTGTTTCTTTATTTTTATTTGCCCTCTAGTTAATAATTTCAATTTCATTAAGAAAAACTAACTAAATAAATGGAAAATGAAAATTAATAGAATTCTTTTTTATTTTTTTTTTCTTCAAATCCAAAAAATTTCTCTTTTTTATACATAGGTCGTCGATTCGGCATTGGTTAAAAAAGGGCAGGGTGCCCCCTTTTTTTTCTAGTAAATAGTTCAAACCATTTTATCGATATGAGTGTTCTATATCAGATAAATTTTACATTAGCTATTTCCCGTTTAAATTGGTACTAATACTAATATAGTTGTAGAAAGAGTACCTCTTTTTGCCTGGACTTCAAGCAGTTTAGCTTTAACCGTGTTAATGGTCTCACATTCTTGGTTTATAGAGAATCAAAGTTGATTTACCAATGAGTCGCGAAATGCTATGGTTCTTCCATATGATTTCTGAATTTATTCAGAAGTAATTCGTCGAGATCGTGCACCCTTTTCTTATTTATCCGAAAAATACTAAAAAATATTATAAAGTGCAGCCGGATAGATCCAATCTATTCTTGAAATAGACAACTCGCACACACTCCCTTTCCAAAAAAAATCAAAACACCAACCACTACAGTTAGATTTATTAGATTTGTTGCTAAAATATCGGTATTAAGCCCGAAACTGCCAGCGGATGGCCAGTGAGCTAAAAAAACGAAAGAATGGGTTACATTTTTCATATGCTCTCCTCTTATAGATAGGACGAACAAAGAACAAAGTTTTTCGATCACTTACTTCGCTCGCCCTTTTTTGATCGGTTTTTTTAATGCAAATAGATTCAATCTAGTAATTTCTTTTAGATTAAGTCTTACGTCTTGTTTGACCGGTGAAAGACTTCCTTTGTTGAAATGTTCTGTTCCCAAAATTCCTAAAATAAAAGGAAAAAACTTTCCACTTTCCTAAACTAAGGACGGGAAATAAGAAGGTGAGCATATCTTCTAAATTAATAATACTCAACTCAGCCCTTCCTAGAATGGGGTATTATCTGTCCCGATAAATAGATAATTCCAGGAGTAATAAATAGGAGTAAATTAAATAAAGTATTGATATAATTGGAATTGTGGAAGCAAATACCAATTTACTAAAAAAAGAAAAAAGTATCTAATCGAAATCGAAAGAATTTTTTTTTTAAGATTAAACAAAAGGGTTCGCAAATAAAAGCGCTAGTGCCACAACTAGTCCATAAATTGTTAAAGCTTCCATAAAAGCTAGACTAAGCAATAAAGTACCTCGTATTTTACCTTCTGCTTCTGGCTGTCTCGCAATACCTTCTACAGCTTGTCCTGCAGCAGTACCTTGACCAACTCCAGGTCCAATAGAAGCAAGCCCTACGGCCAATCCAGCAGCAATAACAGAAGCAGCAGCAATTAGTGGATTCATGGTGAGTAGTTCCTCGTGTCAAAAAAAAGAAATGGTTAAGGATACAATCAACCAATAAATTCTTACTTCTAAGCTCTATTGGGGAGAAGTAAAGTAACTAAAAAGTACAAATTGAAATCAAATTGAAATGATAATGTGAATTGTCCGAACTACATAGAAGGGAATTCCATATCCATATATCGGATTAGATAATGAATCTAACCTAGGAATATATAATATAATATCCTATATATATACATTTGTTTCTTCTATTTTGTTTGCATATTTTCTCATTTTCTATTGAATCGGATTCTAAAATCATTGCTTAAAGTGGAAACCTGCATAAAAGAGGACTCCACTTATAGACATTAAGGATATTATAGTATAGATCTAGCCTGACTCCACCCTCCTTAATGCATATATACTTTGAAAATTCCATAATATAGTCTATTCTATTCTCTCTCCTACAACTCTAGGCTATATATTCATACGCATTTCTAACTATTTTTTTGCAACCAAGCAGATTATCTGGAACCATGCATGAATTGAGCTAAGCTGCAAAAAAAAAAAATACTATTTCCAAAAAGAGTCAATTCAATGATGACCCTCCATGGATTCACCTATATAGGCTGCGGCTAATGTTGCAAAAATAAGAGCTTGAATACCGCTTGTAAATAATCCAAGAAACATGACCGGTATAGGGATTACTAAGGGGACTAAAGAAACAAGAACAACAACGACTAATTCATCCGCCAATATATTCCCGAAAAGTCGAAAGCTAAGCGATAATGGTTTTGTGAAATCTTCTAGGATGTTAATTGGTAAAAGGATTGGAGTTGGTTTAATATATTTCTCGAAATAGCTCAATCCTTTTTTGCTAAGACCAGCATAAAAATATGCCGCTGACGTGAGTAAAGCTAAAGCAACAGTAGTATTTATATCATTCGTGGGCGCTGCTAATTCCCCATGGGGTAACTCTATAATTTTCCAAGGTAAAAGAGCACCCGACCAATTCGAAACAAAAATAAAAAGGAACATAGTTCCAATAAAGGGAACCCAGGGACCATATTCTTCTCCAATCTGAGTTTTGCTCAAGTCTCGAATAAACTCAAGGACATATTCAAAAAAATTCTGACCGTCGGTCGGGATGGTTTGTGGATTCCGAACAGCTATGACAACTGAACCTAGCAAGATAGTAATTACGACCCAAGAAGTGATGAGTACTTGGGCATGAATTTGGAAACCTCCTATTTGCCAATAGAAGTGTTGGCCTACTTCTACACCCGATATATCGTATAACCCCTTGAGTGTTTTAATGGAACAAGGTATAATATTCATATTGTCCTCTGATAAAAATTGAACTTCAAAAAAGGAATTCTTTTGATTCAACCATCTCTTTCTCAACTCAGCAACTTGAAGTATTAATCTTATATTTAGGATACCAAGAAAGCACATCAGATCATAATATATATCAATACCCTCTAATATATATCAATATTCCCCTTCTTTTTTCTATGCAAAAAAAATTCTATGCAAAAAAAAAGATATAGTAAAGTAAGTGATTCCATAAATTTACGCAGTTGCCCAAGAATTCACTATATATTCTTAATCAACGATTTCTTATATAGAGAGAACGGCCCTCACAAATTGAAAATACTAATTTGTTAAGAATCAATCGAATTGAAGTCATAGTGTCATCGTTGGCTGGAATCGATATATTCGCGAGATCCGGGTCACAATTTGTATCGACTAAAGAAATAGTAGGAATCCCCAAAATGGCACATTCCCGAAGAGCTATATACTCTTTTTGCTGATCAAGGACGATCACAATGTCTGGCAATCTCGTCATATATTTGATCCCGCCGAGATACCTTTGCAAAGTAGATAATTTTCTCTTCAAGATTGCCACATCTCTTTTTGGGAGATGGTGGAATTTTCCCATTTTTTCTTCTGCTCTTAAGTCTCTAAATTGAGAAAGTCTAGTTTTCGTAATCGACCAATTCGTTAACATACCACTGAACCACTTTTTATTAACATAATGACAACGAGCCCTTATTGCAGCTGATGCTACTAAATCTGTTGCTCTTTTTTTGGTACCAACAATTAAGAAACTTTTTCCCTGACTTGCTGCATCAAAAACTAAATCACAAGCTTCTGATAAAAAACGAGCCGTTCTAGCGAGATTTATAATATGAGTACCTTTACGCTTTGCCGAAATGTAAGGGGCCATTTTAGGATTCCATTTCTTAATACCATGACCAAAATGAACTCCTGCTTCTATCATCTCTTTCAAATTAATGTTCCAATATCTTCTTGTCATTTTTTCCACACTTCCTTTTTTTTAATCCTACCATTCCATTACGGAATTTAGTTCTTTTTGAAGATTAAGAAAGATCCGAAATAGCTTGAAATAAATAATAATTGTTCCGAGAGAACCTTGTACTAAGATAAGAGTTGGCCATTGATACATGGTATAAACATAACCACCTTAATGAATTAACTGACTTGTTTTACTTATTAAAATAAAAATCTTAAAAATCTAAAATTTGACCTGTTAGTGTTCTAAGTTCAAAAGTCTAGTAAAGTAAAAAATATTTTTATGGGGGTTCTTATGTCTCATAAAAATTGTTTGTTACGTCAGAATCTGAAGAAACTAATTCTGTATGGAGAAACAAAAAATCTCTCATTTCCGACGCGAATAGATTTTTTTTTTTTATTTCGAAATAAAGGTTCTTGTCTTGTGGGGAACGATGCACAAATTTTTGGAATCCGGTACCAACAGGTATAATCCCCCCCAGAACTACGTTTTCTTTCAAGCCTTTCAACCAATCAATGCGACCTCGTAGGGCAGCTTTTGCTAAAACTCGAGCAGTTTCTTGAAAACTTGCTTCAGATATGAAACTTTGGGTATTCAGGGAAGCCCTTGTTATTCCCAATAAGATTGCCCGATAATAGATCGATTCATCCAAAGCTCGTCCTGCTCGTTCCGCTCGCAATAGTCCGATTAATTCCCCAGGCGAAAAAACATTAGACATTCCATCTTCGGAAACCCGCACTTTTGATGTTACTTGGCGTATAATAATCTCTATATGTCTATTATGGATCTGTACCCCTTGGGATCGATAAACCTTTTGGATTTTATTAACCAAAGAGATACGACTTTGGGCTATGGTTAGCTCAGCTCCAATCAAGAATCCCCAAGGGACCCCAAGAATTCTTGGTATACGCTCATTCCAATCCTCAATTCTCCTTTCGAGATTCGGGGATAATGAATCAATTGAACGCGCTTCAAAGATTTGTTCCACTTTTGGAAGACCTTGCGTTATGTCACTAGATCTCGATTTTTCATATATAAACGTAACTAACCTATCTCCCTTGTAAAGGATTTCTCCATAATGACCATTAACAGTTGCTCCTGTAGTGGCCAAATAAGGTTTAGCTGCTCTTATAACAAAGGAATTCATATTTACAATGAAAATTTGACCGGATTTTTTTATGTGCGATTTAAATAGACATACATTTTCACAAATAAATTGTCCAAGGTGAATTATTGCCAATGTCTCTTCCCAAGAATCATGATGGACAAAGTGACAATTCAAAAGGAATGGATCCAACATTATGTTACTATCGAAATTAGAAATCCTTTTATTTTCATCTATTAAAGAGTATTTAAGTTCTTGAAGTACTTGGAAGGTTTGTTTTAAATTGTCAACGAACAAATATTTTTTTAACAGGATTTTATTATGCGTTAGTAAATAGTAAGATGAAGAAAAATGCGATATACTAGCTACAATAGCGCCTAAGGGCCCAAAAATTTCTCGAATAGGAATTCTAGGATTCCATTCTTTTATCGCATTGGGATGTTTTGAATTCTTGAATAAACCAATTCGAGAACAGTTGGATGCCGACAAAATCATCAAAGAGTGGTATTCTTTATTTCGATTCAACAAAGTGCCAATAGCTTCTGGATGTTGGCTAAGTGATTCAATCTTCGCCTTGGAATAAAAAGAATTGATATTGGCGCGATCTAACCTATTATGGGGAATCGGTCCTGCACTTGTCCTACCATACCTTTTTCGTGTATACGAAATAGTGGACTTGACTAACTCAATTCTTAGGAAATCGCGAATAAGATCATTTGCTCTTACCTCAACAAGGGAAGCACCAGCCTTTTCTTTTTCTTCTTGTTCCCAATTCACTACTAAGCAAGTTCTAACAAATTGACTATTTGTGTGATAAATTCTTTGAGTTAACTTGCTATTTTCATGAGAAATAAAATTGACAAGTCGAATTTGGAGATTATTTTCTTCTTGCAAGAGATCCTGCGGGAAAAGTGTTGCTAAATTTCTTCCTTCGTCCATTTCATATGCCACTGTAGGGCGAACGGAAACAAAATACTTTTCCTTGCTCTTGAGAATTTTTTTCCGTTGAACATAGACCCAATTTTTCCTTTTTTTTGATTCCTTAGAATCTTTTTTTTGTCTTTCTGGCGGTATCAAACAGCCACCTAATATCTTATCCGCCTCTTCAGGAAAATGAATATCTCCGGAAAATATTTTGAGTTCCGTATGGCTTTTTTTTCTCTTCACTCGGACCAGTCCGCCTAGTCGACTTCTTGTATTTTTTGTGAGTTGTGTATTCACTCCAATAATACTATTGTCAAGTATCTTTAGGGATGAAGATCTCGGCAAGATATGAAGTTCTTGAAGAATGAAAAAAAACCGATCTACTTCTTTTTGGTATTTTAGACTAAATTCTTTTGTTCCTCGATGCTCAATCAAACCCTCTTTTTTTAAGATGGAATCTTCCTCTGGGCTCTCGTATTCGTCCTCTGAATCTTCTTCTGAGTCTTCCTCTAAAGTACCATATTTTTCCTCTGCGCTTTCCCCGGGGCTGCCATATTCGTCTTCTGAGTCTTCCTCTAGAGTTCCATATTCGTCCTCTTGGGTCCTATATTTGCTCTCTGGGCTCCCATATTCCTCTTCTGAGTCTTTCTCTAAAGTCCTATATTCGTTCTCTGGGTTCCCATATTCGTTTTCTGGGCTCCCATATTCGTCTTCTAGGGTTTCATATTCGTATTCGTCTTCTAGGATTCCATATTTAGATTCTTCTAGGGTTTCATATTCATATTCGTCCTCTCGGGTCCTGTATTCGTCTTCTAGGGTCTCATATTCCTCTTCTGAGTCTTCCGCTCGAGTCCTATATTCTTCTTCTAGGGTCCTATATCTAAATTTAACAATTCCTGAACCCTTTTTATCTTTTCTGTATCGGGGATCGTCAAAATAAGCAAAAATAGTATTTCTACGTAAAACACCCATAAGGGGGATTTCAATCGAAATCCCAAAACAGGATATTAGTTCTTTCTCTTGTTCTTGATGATATTGTAATGGAATGACGAACCTATTTCTTCGCTTTTTCGCCAACAAATCTGAATTATCTTGAAAAATAGAAGGATAGATAAAATTCCAATGGCCATTGGACATGATTCGATCCGACGTTGAATAATCAAGAATTTCCCTATCTTTTTTACCATAAGTATTCATTTGATCTTGATCCTTGTGGAGTGAAAAAGACGCTATACTGGATCTGCACATACTTACTGACAATATCCATAAATGGCTTGTTTTTGGTAATCGGCGAAGATTACCATATTGATATTCGGGCGCATGGTAAACATCAGTACTCCAGTGCATTTCGCCGTCTGATTCAGAATAAATATGCTTTTGTACCCTTTCTTTAAAATGTAAAGTGGACGTTCCGGCACGAATCTCCGCAATTACTTGTTCGGATTTTACATATTGATCATTTTGCACTAGAATCAAGCTTTTTGAGGGAATATTCACACTATATAGAATATCTTGACTCTGAATAGTTACATGCAAGTCTATATAACATAGAAAAGCAGGCTGCCCATGACGGGTACGTGTGGGGTGAACCAAATTCTCATTGAATTTTATTTTTCCATTCGAAGGGGATCGTACAAGGTCGGCAGTACCCCCTGTGAATACTCCGCCAGTATGAAAAGTTCTTAATGTTAGTTGAGTCCCTGGCTCCCCAATTGATTGACCTGCAATAATACCTACGGCTTCTCCCAATTCGACCAGATCACTATGAGTAGGACTCCGGCCATAGCATAATTGACAGATCCAAGAAGTGCTTCGGCAAGTAAAGGGGGTTCTAATATATATTGGTTGTGCTCGAAATGGTTGTGCTCGAAAGGCAGTTATGAATCGATTGACTAATCCAATTCCAATATCTTGATTTCGCGCGGCAATGCATCGTGAACCGATATATATATCGTCTGCTAATACACGACCAATTAGTGTTTGGACAAAAAGTTTTTCCGTCATCCCATTTTGAGGACTTACAGAAATACCTCGGATAGTACCACAATCTCTTCTACGCACAATAATATGTTGAACTACTTCAACAAGTCTACGTGTAAGATATCCAGCATCTGCTGTTCGCACAGCAGTATCTACAACCCCTTTGCGGGCTCCATAGCAGGAAATTATATATTCTGTCAAAGAAAGTCCCTCGCGTAAATTGCTTTGAATAGGTAAATCAATCATTTGTCCTTGAGGGTCCGACATTAATCCTCTCATACCTACTAATTGGTGTACTTGAGATGCATTTCCTCTGGCTCCTGAAAAAGACATTAGATAGACTGGATTAGAAGGATCCGTTATCCGAAAATTTGAATTCATTTCTTGTTTCAAATATTCACTTGTCGCATACCATATCTCAACAGATTGGCGTAATTTTTCTACCGCGTGTACAGCCCCATAATAATAGTGTTTCTCCAAAAGAAAACTCTGTTGTTCCGCGTCTTGGACTAACCATCCCTTAGAGGGTATTGTTAAAAGATCCTCGATTCCTAACGAAATCGATGTAGTAGTGGCTTGATGGAAGCCCAGAGTCTTTAGTTGATCCAGTATATGGGATGTATATCCCATTCCAAAATGATCTATTAATCTGCTAATAAGTCGTTTCATACCAGTTCCGTCTATCTCTTTATTATGAAAGACCAGATTGGCCCGTTCCGCCATACATAAGTACCCCCTTTTCGGCTGAGTAGGATTCGACAATTGCTGAGTAGGATTCGACAATGGGCCTGAGTCAGTGATTCGAAAATTTAATTAACTTAATTGCCTCAATCTCAATCTGGATTCGCGTGGCAAATAATGATGATACTAGGGAAATCGGAATGCCCCCCGAAAGGGGAGGGGCATCGCCGAATCTAACTTTCTTGTTTAGGTAGTGTATGAATAGGCCTGACTAAATCCTTGTATGGCTTCCTCTATTTCTCTATAAAAAGAAATATGACCAAGAGTGGTTCGAATGTATATCGAACGAATTTCTTTTTTTCTATTTCCCATTATTAGATAGTGGGCATAAATCTCATGATAAGTCCCCAAAGATTCATATTGAACTTCAATCGGAACTTCTCTTGACCCAATGACGCGTTGATCCAGGTTCCATCGTAGCCACAAGGGACTATCTAAACTGATTAGTTTTTGTCTATAAGCTCCCAGTGCATCATAAGAACTAGAAAAATGGGGTTCTTTATCTTTCCTATATTTAAAATTATTATTATTATTGTAATTTACTTTTAGATTTGGGTAGTTTCTGCAACTATTATATCTATTTGCACAAATACCTCGACGCTTTCCAATCGTTAATACATAAAGCCCGATAAGCATGTCTTGGGTTGGTACGCAAATAGGATCCCCAATAGCGGGAGATAAGAGATTCATATGAGAAAACATAAGTAAACGGGCTTCTGCCTGAGCTTCCAAGGATAAAGGTAGATGAACAGCCATTTGATCTCCATCAAAGTCCGCATTGAAACCCTTACACACTAATGGGTGTAAAGAAATAGTACGCCCCTCTACTAAAGTGGGTTGAAAGGCCTGTATGCCTAATCTATGCAGGGTAGGTGCTCTATTTAACAGTACAGGATGTCCCCGCATAACTTCTTGAAGTATTTCCCATACAATGGGTTCTTTTTCCCAAATTTTCCTTTTAGCAATCCTTACATTAGAAGTGGCGCGTTTCGTGATTAAATCGCGAATTACAAATAGCTGAAAAAGCTTTATTGCTATCTCTAGAGGTAATCCACATTGATGTAATGAAAGCGAAGGACCCACAACAATGACAGAACGCCCCGAGTAATCGACCCGTTTCCCAAGCAGAGTCTCGCGAAACCTTCCCTCTTTACCTTCAATTACATCTGAAAGTGATTTGTATACTTTATTGTGACCATCCCTCGTCGGTTGCCCGCGGGACCCACTATCAAGAAGTGTATCCACGGCTTCTTGTACCAATTTTTCCTGGCACATTACTAAATCTGCTGGCGCTAATTCACTTCTTTTTAATAGATAGGCAAGATTGTTGTTCCGACGGATAACTCTCTTATAAAGTTCATTAAATGTCTGAAGTCACTACTTTATCTCCAGACCTATAAACAATAGGTCTCAATTCGGGAGGAAGAACCGGTAATAAGCACAAAACCATCCATTCTGGTTCTACATTTGTTTGAATAAAATGTTTCGCCAATTGCATGCGTCTAATCAAAAAAACTTTTCTTATTCGTCTTTTTCTATCTTCCCACTCATCTCCACTATACCCCTCGTCTTCTAATTCCTTCCATTCGACCAAAGAATTCTCTATAATAATTCGCAAATCCAAATCTGCTAATTGTTCTCTAATAGCACCTGCTCCTGTCGCAATTTCCCGATTTCGAAATGTTGCAAAGCCTGGGGTAGAAAAAAAGGGAGAAATGCTGTGGTTACAGGATGCAATTTCCTCTTCGAATAAACCTCGTAATCGTAAAAAAGTGGGTTTTTTAGTGCTGGGCCTAGCAAAAGAGAAATCGCCGTATACTAGGCCCTCCAACTTCTTAAGAGGTTTATCTAAAAGATTCGCGATATAACTAGGAAGACCTTTCAAATACCACACATGAGTCACGGGACATGCGAGTTTGATGTATCCCATTTGATATCTTCGTATCCGAGAATCCACAAATTCGACCCCGCATTTTTGGCAAAATCTTTCGTCTTCGTTTTCAGCTCCGCTCGCTCGAGAATTGCCACAAGCGCAAATCCCGCTTTTTATGGGTCCAAAGATTCTTTCGCAAAACAATCCATCTTTTTCTGGTTTATCGGTTTTATAATGAAAAGTAGAGGGCCTTGTGACTTCGCCAACGACTTCTCCATTAGGTAGGTTTTTGTTAGCCCAAGCCTTTATTTGTTGAGGGGAAACGAGTCCAATTTGAAGTTGTTGATGTTTATATTGGTCAATCATAAAATAGAAATAAGAAAAGAATTTATATTTATTCCGATCAAACTTCCTCCCTATTAACCTGGAAGTTCTTTTCAGATACAAGGAAATGATTCAGTTCTAGAGCCAAAGATCGTAGTTCTCGAACGAGCACTCGAAAAGATTCTGGAGGATCCTCATGATTAGGTATTCTTTTTCCCCAGATCGTAGCATTAAGTATTTCTTGGCGAGCTATAAGATGGTCAGATTTATAAGTAAGTATCTCTTGTAAAATATGAGCAACACCAAATCCTTCTAAAGCCCAAACTTCCATTTCTCCTACTCGTTGTCCCCCTTGCTTGGCTCTTCCTCTAACCGGTTGTTGTGTAACAAGTGAGTAGGGCCCAGTAGAACGCCCATGAATTTTCTCATCAACTTGATGAATTAATTTTAAGATATAGGACTTCCCTATTAGAACAGGTTGCTCAAAGGGGTCGCCTGTTCTTCCATCAAATATTCTGCTTTTTCCCGGGTACTCGGGTTCAAATACCCATGGATTTTTTGTTTCTTTACTGGCTTCATATAATTCTGAAAACACAAGTTTTCTTGAAGCCTCTTGCTCATATCTCTCATCAAAGGGTGCTATTCTATAATGTTTCTTTAGCAGATCCCCCGCTAATCCGAGCGAGCTTTCAAATATTTGTCCCACATTCATTCGGGAGGGTACTCCTAAGGGATTGAAGACCATATCAACGGGTGTTCCATCTTGCAAATAGGGCATATCTTGCCTAGGCAAAATTTTGGAAATGATCCCTTTATTCCCATGTCTTCCGGCTACTTTATCCCCAACTTTGATTTCACGTTTCTGTAAAATATATACACGAACCATTATGTCGAGCGGGTCCCTTTGGATCCATTTCACATCGATAACGCGCCCTCTTCCACCTATAGGTAATTTCAGAGAAGTTTCTTTTGAAGTGGAAACCTCAAGGCCAAATATGGCCCGTAATAATCCAGCTTCCGCGATATAAGATGATTCGCTCGCTATCTGAGGCGTTAATTTACCTACTAAAATATCACCAGTTTCTACCCAGGATCCCAACCTAACAACTCCATTTCTGTCCAAATTGCGGAGTAAATGTTCTTCTAGATGTGGTATTTCTTTAGTGATTTTTTCAGCGGAGCCCTGGCTTGTCGTATCCGTCTGAATTTCATATTTCCGGATGTGAAAAGAGGTATAAATATCTTCATATACCAAACGTTCGCTAATTAGTACTGCGTCTTCAAAATTGTAACCTTCCCATGGCATATAAGCTACTAATACGTTTTTTCCTAAAGCAAGTTCGCCCCCAATTGTAGCAGCTCCTTCTGCTAAAATTTGTCCTTTTTTAATGGATTTACCCCGTGGAACCCGGGGTTTTTGGTGCATACAAGTATTTTTGTTAGAGCGACGGTGGTTAACTAAAGGAATACTTATAGTCTTCCCACTACTTGATAAAAGTATCTTATGACTATCAGTAGAAATGATCTTTCCCTCGCGTTCGGCTATAATGGAAACCCTCGAATCTAGAGCTGTTTGGCGTTCCAATCCAGTTCCAACAATGCATTTCTCGGACCGAGAAAGCGGAACTGCTTGGCGCTGCATATTAGAACTCATTAAAGCCCGATTCGCATCATTGTGCTCAATAAAAGGAATGAGAGAACCCCCAATAGAAAAATATTGGAAAGGAAAAATACTTCTAACATGAATCTGTTCCCATGCAATAGTCAAGAATTCTTGACGGTATCTAGCCGGAACAACCTGTTCTTCCTGAATACCTTGATTCAAGGACAAAGAATTTCCTGCTGCTATCATATAATATTCATCTCTATTTGGTGATAGATAAACCACCTGTCTCTCTTTTTTTTCTTTTGCTTTCTCAGCAGATATTTCATAAAACGGACTCTCTATGGATCCCCACAAGTGATCAATTCTCGCATGAATTGTTAAGGATCCAGTAAGTCCAACATTGATTCCTTCAGACGTGTCAATTGGACAAATACGCCCATAGTGACTCGGATGAATATCTCGGCTCCGAAAACTTGCGGTTCTCCCCGTCAACCCTCCAGGACCTAAACAACTCACTTTTCGCCCATGAACAGTTTGTGTCAATGGATTCGTTTGATCAAAAACTTGAGATAACGGGTATGTGCCAAAAAAGGTCTCATAAGTAGTTATTAATAAAATTGAAGTTGAAGTTGGAGTTACCAAAGTTTGGGGAGTCGGTTTCGATTGACGTATGAATACTCTACGAATAGTTTTTTGAACTGCATGTTGTAAACGACCAAGAGCCAATCCGAATTGATCTTGTAACAGATCCGCAACCGAACGAATACGTTTATTTTTCAAGTGATTCATATCGTCATCGTCAAGTATACCCGTTCCAAATTTCATTCCAATCAAATGATCCGTAGCGGCCAATACATCTCGTGGTAACAAGAATGTATTGTTCTGAGGAATATCAAGATTAAGTCTCCGATTCATATTTCGTCGACCAATCCTTCCTAATTCACATTTTTGTTGAAAAAATTTCTTTTGTAATTCCTCGCATAAGGACTCCGAAAATACCAGGTCCCCACCTACACAAGCAAATTGTTGATAAAACTCCAAAATAGCTTTTTCTTTTGACTCAATCCTCTTCTTCTCTTTAGCATTCGGGAAAGACAAGAAAATTTCAGGGTAGGAAACATTATCCAGAATTTCTCTTAGATTCGAACCCATAGCTGATGATAGAACTAGAATAGATATCTTTTGTTTTCTACTCACGCGAGCCCATATCCTTTCTTTTTTATCAATTGCTAATTCCGATCTCCCCCCCCAATCTGATATTATAGTGCCAGTGTAGATAGAAATTCCCTTATGATCTAATTCCGAGCGGTAGTAAATACCAGGACTTAGCAATATTTGATTGATCACAATTCGGTATATTCCATTTATAATAAAGGTTCCTAAGGAATTCATTATAGGAATGTTTCCGATAGAAATGGTTTGCTTTTGCACATCGAAACCAAAAATTAATCTCGCAGATACATATAATTCGGAAGAATAGGTGAGTGATTCATACACAGCATCTCTTTCTTTTATCGAGGGTTCTAGCAGTTGATATCCTTTCGCAAATAATTGAAATGCAATTTCGTGATCTGGATCTTTAATTGTTGGAAACTTGTCAAGTTCTTCTGCCAAGGCTTGATTAATGAACCTACAAAATCCCTCGAATTGGATCTGACTAAATCCGGGTATTGTGGACATTCCCTCGTTTCCATTCCGGAGCATCTTAATCTTAAGTTTCCTGTTTATCAAAGAAAAATTCCATTATCAGCTCACTCTTCATCAATCCCTATGGATCGATCTAGCAATCATGGAATCTATATTCTGTTTACTGAATCACATGAAATTCTAGGGAACTCCACATACGTATTTCATATATGTATTTCATACATATGAATAGAGACCATTTGGACGAAAGTTCGAGTTTGCCAGGGGTACAAATGAAATGAAAATGAATTGATAAAACATTCCTACAAAAAAAATTCTGCCACTTATACTTTATGTTATGATATTCTAATCAGATTGGATGGCAAAGATTTCTCATTTTATCTCCTTTCTATGAATGTAATAAAGCCGTAATATAATATACTAGAAAGTTTGACTTTACTTCGATTTAGAATAGCGTGCTTACTTTAATTTCTCAAAATAATTTGAGGGTTCTTTTTTATTTCGGATCGGAGTAGTATAATTGCTAGAAAATTCAGTATTTCATTGTGGAATTCTAAAATAAAGTAAGTCCCTTTTTTAAGTACATGCCAATCTAGTTATCCACCTCTCCCCATATCCATGCTTTTCTTTTATCGTAATTTCACTTGGGTACGCCAAGATAGTCAGGTTATACTCTATATCAGAGCAAATTTCCTTTTTTTATTCAAGATATTTAATTTAATACTTTGAAAAATTAAAGCATGATTCCCCATAGAGATATGTACATAAAGGGGATCTTTGGATAATAATGCTGTTCGGACCTAAAGTTTACCTATACACGGATTAAGCATAAAGCCATAATATTTTATTATGCCATTGAAGGGGGGGGAGATAATACCGATTTAAGAGTAGTTCACTACTGCAATAAAAAAAAGAGAATTCTAGTTAACGGTTCCAATTTATTCTGAATTTTGCAGCCTGTGAATAGAAATCCACTTTTTCTTCTTTTTCATCTCAATAGAAAGAAATGGGAAGTTTTATTGTGTTAACAATGTATGTTTTAAGATAGAATCTATCGAGGAGAATAATAGAAACTGGATCAAAAAAAGCAGGAATAGATTTTTTGAAAAAGATTGGAAAAAAGTAAGTAGAATTATATTCAAAATAAAAGGGGCTTTTCGTAAGAAAACGTGGATGAATACTTGCTGTTTTCTAGATTTTTGATCGGATTTTTTGGCGGCATGGCCAAGCGGTAAGGCAGGGGACTGCAAATCCTTTATCCCCAGTTCAAATCTGGGTGCCGCCTGATCAATAAAATACTTAGGTTTTTTTTATAGTGCTGATCGAATTCGATAAATTTTTACTTCGCATAAGTTCGGGCAAGAGAGTAACTGGGCCTGCCGATACTGGGTTTAGAGAAACCATACCATAGTTCTATCCTCAAACTAGGGTTAGGGTTTGTTTTGACGGTAGTGGCCAAAATGGTTATCAATAGGGGTGAGGTAGTGTTTCCTTATTCTTTTATTATATGAATTTGAATTGGTTCTTAATTGAGATTCGATTTGATAATTTTAAAATACGAGGATAAGATGTCAGAAATCTTGGTATCCAAAGAAAGGTCCCTAAGGGGCATTCTTTTTTTTTTTCAATCTAAGATTCAAGAAGGGACTCCACGAAAGAATATCAAGACTTACTAATTATTATACATTTTTTTATCGTACATCTTATGTTACCTACATACACTAAAGTAAGGACTACTTAATTCTAACGAGAATCAGATTAAATAGGTCGATCAAAAATCAATTTAGGAGTTGTATTATGGATAAAATCTCTTCATTCTTTCATAGAATGATACAAAGCAAGGCTGCAGGGTTTAGGTCAAAAATAAACATT
>NW_028260313.1:0-7500 GCF_056163025.1 Triticum urartu | reverse complement strand
AAAAGGTGGAATAGCGATTTTCGAACCATTTCCTATAAGAGAATGGTTTCCATTACTTTGAGAAATGGATTCTTATATCAAACTATAGCTATTGCATTAAAGAAGAAAAGAAACTAATAGAAGTCGAAGACGCGGAATGATAGTGAATAGAGAGAAAGATTCTTCTGATTTTCTTGTTTCTATCTACTAGACGCCGTAGAGAATTGAGAATTTTCATGTCTTTCAATTCTCGTACTCGTAATTGGAAAGTTATGGAAGGAGACCCATCATTTTGCAATGAAAACAACATATAAAACTCTGGACAATTTCGAAATCAGGCCAAGCGTCTTAATACATATGCAAAAAAATTCATTATTGGCCCACCATTGATTAGAAGATTTAGCTTGTATGAATCGCTATTGGTTTGATACGAATAATGACAATCGTTTCAGTATGTTAAGGATACAGATGTATCCACAATTCATTTAGAGTTACTTAATAGTCTATTTCTTATACCATATCTCTATCCCGTGAAATTCTCGAGCCAAAAGATGGATGCATATGCTGTGTTTCATTTTGCTAAATGATATCAATTAAATGGTGTATCAATTCCATAAATTGCATATAGCAATAAATAAATCAGCAAAATTCTTTCTAATATTTTAGATAGAAGAAACATTTCTTCTATCTAAAATATTAGAAAGAATGTACCCTTCTATCCAAATCCAATTTGCATCGATAAAATAAATCCAAATTCCAGTAGTAGATGAATAATTGCAAATTTGTGTGTGTACGAGATTAGAATAACTTCAAAATAACTGACATAATTTTGTATTTTTCCTGATCAGAAAAATACATGAAAAAGAAAGGAGGTAGAAAAATTTTTGGATTTATGGTTAAAGAAGAAAAAGAAGAAAACAGGGGTTCTGTTGAATTTCAAGTATTCAGTTTCACCAATAAGATACGGAGACTTGCTTCACATTTGGAATTACACAAAAAAGATTTTTCATCGGAAAGAGGTCTACGAAGACTTTTGGGAAAACGTCGACGTTTGCTGGCTTATTTGGCAAAGAAAAATAGAGTACGTTATAAGAAATTAATCGGTCAGTTGAATATTCGGGAGCAGTAATTTAATCGTTCAAATTTTTTTCTTGTTTTATTATTTTTTTAGTAGTCTTATAGTAGTCTTAGATTTTTCATTTTGATGAGCCTCGCTTTGAGGAATTCATGGAATAATCCATTTTCATGGAATAATGAATTAAGGAAGAAAGGATATGAGTCTACCGCTTACAAGAAAAGATCTCATGATAGTCAATATGGGCCCTCAACACCCATCAATGCATGGTGTTCTTCGACTGATCGTTACTCTCGATGGTGAGGATGTTATTGATTGTGAACCCATATTAGGGTATTTACACAGAGGAATGGAAAAAATCGCGGAAAACCGAACTATTATACAATACTTACCTTATGTAACAAGGATATAGAGAGATTGTAGAAAGGGGATAGGATAGTTATTTTTGCAAGAGACTTGTTGTAAATTCCTTAACTTAAGAAAGAAAAAAGAATAAAAACACAGATACATAACATAAAAAAAAGAATAAATAAGACGAGATTCGACCTCCCCCTACATATTTAATTTCCTCTCCTATACAAAAACTAGCAAGACCCACTCCATTGGTAATTCCATCAATAACACCCTTATCAAAAAACTCCGTGAGTTCGGTTAACCCTCTTATACCGAGGGTAAAGACCCTAGTATAGAAAATATCTATATAACCACGATTATATGACCAACTGTATATATTTTTTTTTACTTGATCTAAAAATTCTTTTTTAGGATTTCCTTTGTAAAAAGAGTTTATTAAATCCAAATTCTGAAAAAAAGAATAAGCGGATCCATAGAAGATATATGCTATGAATAAACCAAAGATAGCTAGACTTACAGAAGAAATTGCATTAGTAATAAATTCATATGAATTTACAAAAGAATTAGAACTTTCCTGGGTAAAGTTTATTGAGGGAGTTAACCACTTTGATAATATGGTTAACTCTGCTATTCCATTACCAATTCCTCCATTATCAAAAGAGATTCCTATGAATCCAATGAACAAAGTGAAAAGTAGTAATATAAGAAGAGGAAATAACATAGTATTTCCCGTTTCATGCGGATAGGCAAAAGTTTTTTTAGCCCCAAAAGACGTAGTAAAGGATCCTATCCTATTTCTTGTATTACCTTGAATTTTTGGTATATTTTGTGAAAAAAAAGAAACTCCACTCTTCGTTGTTGATAAAACGAAATCCCTATTCACTCCTTTGGGTATCCTTTTTCCCCATAAGGATATTGAATACAAGGAACTCTCTTTAGTGCTACTGTAATTTTGAAAATGAACACGCAAATACCCATCAAATGTAAGTAAATATATCCGAAACATATAAAAGGCAGTTAATCCTGCAGTAAAGGAGGCTATTATTCCAAAAAAGGGCGAATACAACCAACTATTACTAAGGATTTCATCTTTGGACCAGAAGCAAGCAAGAGGTGGAATACCACAAAGAGAAAGTGTACCCCATAAAAAAGTAGTTCTTGTGATTGGAATGTATTTTCTTAAACCGCCCATAAGAACCATATTTTGACTTTTATCTGGTGAATATCCAACAAGAGGTTCCATTGAATGAATAACGGATCCGGATCCCAAGAACAATAAAGCTTTTGAATAAGCATGAGTGATCAAATGGAATAAAGCAGCTTGATAAGAACCTATACCTAGAGCTAACATCATATAACCCAATTGAGACATTGTAGAATAGGCTAAGCTTCTTTTAATATCTCTCTGAGCAAGAGCTAAAGTAGCTCCTAAGAATAGTGTTATTGTACCTACTAAAGAAATAAAACTCATTATCAAAGGTAAAGATATGAAAAGAGGAAGAAGTCGAGCTAGAAGAAAAATTCCCGCAGCAACCATAGTTGCTGCGTGTATAAGAGCCGAAATAGGAGTGGGCCCTTCCATAGCATCGGGTAACCATACGTGAAGAGGGAATTGTGCGGATTTCGCAACTGCACCAAGGAATAATAAAAAAGCACACAAAGTAGTAAGTAAAGAGTTAATTCCATTATTAGGAATCCAGTTATTAGCTATTTTGAACAAATCCCTAAACTCTAAACTACCTGTTATCCAAAAAAAACCTAAAATTCCTAATAATAGACCAAAATCCCCTACACGATTAGTTACAAAAGCTTTTTGACAAGCACTCGCTGCGATTGGTCGTGTAAACCAAAAGCCTATCAATAAATAAGAACACATTCCCACGAGTTCCCAAAAAAAATAAATTTGTATCAAATTGGAGCTAGTAACCAATCCCAACATGGAAGTATTGAAAAAACTTATATAAACAAAAAATCTCAAATATCCTTCATCGTGAGACATATAACCATCACTATAAATAAGAACCAGGATTCCTACAGTAGTAATTAGTATTAACATAATAGAAGTAAGTGGGTCAATCAAGTATCCAAATTCTAAAGAAAAATCATTATTGACGGTCCAAGACCATAGATATTGATAGATCGAACTTCCATTTATTTGTTGAATAGACAGTTGAACTGAGAATACCATAGCTATACTTAAGAGTAAAACACTAGGAAAAGCCCATATGCGACGAAGATTTTTTGTTGCTGTCGGAATAAGAATAAGGCCAAATCCCATTGACATAATAACTGGAAGTGGGAGAAGAGGGATTACCCATGCATATTGATATGTATGTTCCATAAGAAAAGAAATTGCAATTTTTACTTCAATTTTTACTTCAATTTTTCTATAAAATTGTTTCCGATTCACCAAACCAATTCTTATCTCTTTCTGAAAGAATAAATAAAAAGAATAAGAAAAAATACTGAAATTCTTAATTTTTCCAAAATTTATCTCATTGAAATAATTAAAAATTAAGAATGGGTTTAGTTGGTTAAATTAAAAAAGTTAATAAAATAACTAGGTAACGAAGTTATTTTATTAACTAAATAAAGATATTTATAAAAATAAAAAAAAAAAAGTGGAATCATTTTACTTTCTATTCATAATTCATTTTTATATTTCTTTAAAACAAAGATGAAACAGCTCTCTTGTTCCATAATTAACTGATTGAGTGAATTCCAATGAAAACCTATGTTTATAAGAAATTATCGAATAGTCCTTACTTCATATAGAACTAAAATTCTAATGACTATAAATTACCTAAGTTTTAGAATGTCTTGTTTAAGAGACTCAGTATTTTTTTGTTTTGATTGGAATTCCTTTCCTTTATGGAATACCATTCTGAACTTAATTAACTATTTTCATTTTCCCTTCTTTTTATCCCCCCGTCTTATCTTATATGGGGGATAGGCTTCCATACCATATATCTATATATGGAGTATACTTGATATATAAATAGATATAAATAGATTTAAATGAGAAACCCTTCTATATATTCTATATTATTAAAAAAAAAGTATAAAATATATAAAGAAAAAATGTTAAAAAATTCTTGTTGTCTTATCCGCATTAGACAAAATGAAGTAAAAAATAATTCAAAATTTAAGTATCTTTCAGTATCTAAGTATAAATACTAATAAAAAGAAGAAAGAAGGATTGATTTGCAGCAATAGATGTCTTTCACATACAACTAGAAAAAAGTAATTTCCTTTTTGAATGGCAGTTCCAAAAAAACGTACTTCAATGTCAAAAAAGCGTATTCGTAAAAATATTTGGAAGAAAAAGACTTATTTTTCCATAGTACAATCTTATTCTTTAGTAAAATCAAGATCATTTTCGAGCGGTAATGAGCATCCAAAACCAAAGGGTTTTTCTGGGCAACAAACAAATAATAAGATTTTGGAATAATATGAATTGACTTATCAAAAAAGAATTCCAATTATTTAATAATTTGGATTCTTCTTTGAATGTACTTTTATGTGTCGAATTACTCGGTACAATATTCTTAGAACAAAAAACCCCTCTTATCTTATATATACAAGAAAAAAAAAGTTTTGTTTGGTATACTGTGTGCTAAGTATTCTTTTCCTATCAATGAACTTTTCATAATTTTCCTAATAGAATCCTCATATTCTATTAGGAAAATTATGAAAAGTGGAGTATTCTTACAATAGGACTTACAACTTCCACCTATCTTCTCCAAAATCATAAGGTTAGTAAATCTTATTAATAAGAGCATAAAGACTTTCATTCTAGAAATTTTTAAAAAATCCAAAAAGCCTTTTCTATTTATCCATTTTATTTTAATTTCATCATTAAATAGAAACCCTTTTGGATTTTTTTCATTGTATTGAAAGAATTTTCAAAATGTAAAGGGGAAATTAATTAGAAAAAATTAGTTCTATAATTGCAAGTTAGAAAAAAGAAGTTCCAACTCTTTCAAGCAGTGTTTGTGTTTCTATTGGGCAAAGCAAGAGTTTATTGTAAAAAAAAAAAATGGAAACGATACTACCAAACGAAGTCTATTTTAATGAAAACTCTAATGTTCCTAAATTTTATGGACTTTCCCAATATCGACGATTCCCAAGATAATAGCTATTATTCTTTTAAGTTACCTATTATTTGAAGTTAGCCGCCATGGTGAAATTGGTAGACACGCTGCTCTTAGGAAGCAGTGCTCAAGCATCTCGGTTCGAATCCGAGTGGCGGCATTCTTGAAAAAGAATACAATAGATTAGAAATCAATTCGAAATTTACAATTTTGTAATGGGACCTTCCCCTTATGCTATTTGCAACTTTAGAACATATACTAACTCATATCTCTTTCTCAACGATTTCAATTGTGATTACGATTCATTTTATAACCTTATTAGTTCGTGAACTTGGAGGATTACGCGATTCGTCAGAAAAAGGAATGATAGTTACTTTTTTCTCTATAACAGGATTCTTAGTTTCTCGTTGGGCTTCCTCGGGACATTTTCCATTAAGTAATTTATATGAGTCATTGATCTTCCTTTCATGGGCCCTGTATATTCTTCATACCATTCCTAAAATACAGAACTCTAAAAATGATTTAAGCACAATAACTACGCCAAGTACTATTTTAACGCAAGGCTTTGCCACATCGGGTCTTTTAACTGAAATGCATCAATCCACGATACTAGTACCTGCTCTACAATCTCAGTGGTTAATGATGCATGTCAGTATGATGTTATTAAGCTATGCAACTCTTTTGTGCGGATCCTTATTATCTGCCGCTATTCTAATCATTAGATTTCGAAATAATTTCCATTTCTTTTCTAAAAAGAAAAAAAATGTTTTAAATAAAACATTTTTCTTTAGTGATATTAAATATTTTTATGCAAAAAGAAGTGCTTTAAAAAGAACCTCTGTCCCTTCATTTCCAAATTATTACAAATATCAATTAACGGAGCGTTTGGATTCTTGGAGTTATCGTGTCATTAGCCTAGGATTTACCCTTTTAACCGTAGGTATTCTTTGTGGAGCAGTATGGGCTAATGAGGCCTGGGGATCCTATTGGAATTGGGATCCTAAGGAAACTTGGGCATTTATTACTTGGACCATATTCGCAATTTATTTACATAGTAGAACAAATCCAAATTGGAAGGGTACGAATTCTGCACTTATAGCTTTGATAGGATTTCTTATAATTTGGATTTGTTATTTTGGTATAAATCTATTAGGAATAGGCTTACATAGTTATGGTTCGTTTACATTAACACCTAAATGATTACATAAAATAAAACCTTCATGAAATGAAGGTTTTTACTTTTATGTTTTATTTGAGAACCCCTTGAACGCCTTATCAAAGGGTTCTCAAAAATTCGAGATAGATCTAATTATACTTTTTTACTTATTTCTGCATTATATACTTTTTTACTTATTTCTGCATTAATAGAGCAGACGAGTAAAAAAAAGCAAACCTATTTAGGATAATAATTGGATAAGAGAGCCTCTACCCTGTCAACGGATAGGGAGAGAACAAAATCTGGATAAATACCAATTCCTATTACTGGTAAAAAGATACAGATTAAAATAAAGAGTTCTCGTGGTCCAGAATCCACAAAATTTGCGTTTGGAACATTAAATAGCTTGTATCCATAGAACATCTGGCGTAACATAGATAATAAATAAATAGGAGTTAATATCATTCCAATTGCCATTACAAAAGTAATTAGTGTTTTTGGCATTAACAGAAATTTTGGACTAGTAATTAGTCCAAAAAATACTACTAATTCTGCGACAAAACCACTCATTCCTGGTAAGGCAAGAGAAGCCATTGAAAAGCTACTAAACATGGTAAAAATTTTAGGCATTGGGATAGATATTCCCCCCAGTTCTTCGAGATAAACAAGACGCATTCTATCAGAAGCGGTTCCTGCCAAGAAAAAAAGTGTAGCACCAATAAATCCATGGGATAATATTTGTAAAATAGCTCCATTGAGTCCAATGTTGGTTATGGAACCAATTCCTATAATTATGAAACCCATGTGAGATACAGAGGAATAAGCTATTCTTTTTTTGAAAT